>NC_080580.1:52732789-53035820 GCF_029962835.1 Magnolia sinica
AGAGTTCGAGTTGAGGAATCTTCGACTAGTTGAGGGACTAGTCGAAGGAGGCAGATTTTTAGGGTTCCTTTTATTCACTTCAAGTCTTCAATGATCTTCATTCCTCACTTGGTTTTTTTAGATCTTTAGCATGTGAATTCTTCATTCTTGGTCTCATAAGATCCATCCTTGGCTTTGGTGATTCTTGAGCGTTAAATCCATGCTTTTAGCTTCCTTTTCAATCCAAGCTCTTAAATTCACCTTGCAACACAAACATGATTAAAATAGAACAGTAAGCATTATCATGTTCATAAAACTAAGTAATAAATGGGGGATAATATACAATATTTGACCCTCAACACTTTCCATGATAAAGTTGTGACTAATTAAGAATTTAGTCAGTTTTTCATACCATGCCCTAGGAGCTTATTTCAAACCATAAGTGCCTTTTTAAGACGGTATACATGATTTGAAAGTTTGGGGTCCTCAAAACCCTTAGGTTTTTCAACAAATACTTCCTCATGTAGATCACCATTTAGGAACGTACTTTGGACATCCATTTGATATATTTTGAATTTCTTATGACATATAATTAAAATAAATAACCTTATGGATTCAAGGCGCGCAACTAGTGCATAGGTTTCATCATAATCAATACCTTCTATCTGAGTGTATCCTTGTACAACCAGACACGCCTTGTTTTTAATGATATTCTCCTTTTCATCAGATTTGTTCTTAAAGATCCATTTGGTTTCAATTACATGTTTATTAGAAGGTCTAGGAATCAAGTATCAAACATCATTTCTGACAAATTGATTTAACTCTTCTTGCATAGCAAATATTCAACTTTTATCTGCAAGTGCTTCATTTACATTTGTCAGTTCACTTTGAGAAGTGAAGCAGACGTAATTACAAATGTTTTCTAATTATCTTCTTATTTAAACACCAGTACGAGGGTGACCCAATATCTGATCAGTCGGATGGTCTTTGACTAATATTAATCCAGTATTAACTTATTTAGATGAAGAGTCAGGTTCATCTATAATGTTGACTTCATTATCATCTTATCTTAGAGTGGGTGTGATCAGGTGATCGTCAATCACTACATTAATTGATTCTTGAATCACCCCTGCTCTTTTATTAAGAACACGGTATGCTCGACTATTTAAAGCATAACCTAAGAATATTCCCTCATCACTCTTGGCTTCAAACTTTACCAAATTTTCTTGGTTGCGTAAAATGAAACATTTACTTCCGAAAGTCAAAAAATATTTGATAGTTGGCTTCTTATTAAACCATAATTCATAGGTTGTTTTATCTTTAGCTTTTCTAACATACACACAATTTATAATGTAGCAAGCAGTATTAACAGCTTCAACCCATAAGTTTTTCGGTAAGTTGATGCTATTCAGCATTACATTAGCCATTTCCTGTAAAACTCTATTCTTTAGTTCAACAACTCCATTCTGTTGAGGTGTTTTAGAAGTAGAGAACTCATGTGATATACCATGGTCATTACAGTACTTCTCAAAATTGCTATTTTCAAATTCAGTACCATGATCACTTCTAATTTTGATCACAGGTACCTCTTTTTCAGTCTGAATTCTTTTTAGAATTTTTCTGACTTCATCAAGAGTATTTGATCTCTCTCTTAAGAAGGCTACCTAAATATATCCAGTGAAGTCATTAACAATGACCAGAAAATACTTCTTTCCACCTCTACTGACCATTCTCATTGGACCCACCAAGTCCATATGGAGTAGTTCTAGAGATTTGACTGTGGCTAAGGAGTTCACTTTCTTGTGGCTATCCTAATTTGCTTGTCAATCTGACATGCGCTACAAATTTTTTCTACTTTTTTAATTTGGGTAAGCCACGAATGTGATCTTTCTTGCTCAATCTATAAAGATCTCTAAAGTTAACGTGTCCAAGATGTTTATGCCATAATTCAGTCTCGTCTGTTTGGACCATGTAACATGAATAGTTAGATGAGCATGAGTCATCAATAATGTAGCAATTTTCAGAGGTCTTACGACCATTTAATATCACACAACCCTTCTCATTTGTAATCTCACATCCGTGATTTAAAATTTTACACTGTGTTTGTTATCCTGGATTTGAGATATCCATAAGAGATTATGTTTTAAACCTTCAACATAAAGTACATTTTCAAAGAGAGGGAGGTTAGGAAGTTGAACAGTACCTTGGCTTATGATTTTGCAGTTGCTTCCATCTCCGAAAGTAACTGATTCGTTGTTTACTTCTTTGAAGTTGGTGAATATCGCTTTGTCACCTGTCATATTTCTGGAACATCCACTATCCAAGTACCATTTTGAGTAACTAATGGTTTTGAAAGCTGTGTGGGCAACAAGACATGTAGCCTTTGGAACCCATTTCATTATGGTTCTAAGTTTAGGAGTACAATTGGATTTTCTCTGTTTTTGAGAGTTGGAATTTCTCCACTTTCTATTAACTCCAATTTCATCTAAGTTAGATTTTAGAAGCTCTTTGAGTAAGTCCACAATTTTTTCAACTAAAGGTGATTTATTATATCTTTAATTTCTATAGTTGATGGCATTAGTGTTAATTTTAGGAACTTGAAGGGGTTTTGAGATTTTGAAATCATTTCGATTGAAATTTCTTAAATTCTTACCTTTAATGTTCGAGGATTCTCCTTTTACAAAAGTAGGAGATATATTCTTGATTTTCAAGGAATCATTTTTTATATAACCCAGACCTGACTTGTCACCACATTTTCTAGATGAGGTTAATAATTTTTCAGTTTTAGGTCTCCATGGGCATATCTCCAAGTATCCTTAGAACTCAAAAGGGAAGAAACTTCAAGTTTTAGTTTCTCATTTTCGGTACTGAGTTTTTGTAACTCTGATGATTTGAAATTTAAATTTAATTTTATTTTTCAAGACAGTCTGAAAGATCATCTTTTTGAAGTTCTTTTAATTTAGTATATTTCTCTTTTTGAAATTTTAGTTTAACAGTAATTTTGCAACTTTCCCTGTATAGGGCATTGTAGGCGTCATGAAGATCATCTTCATTTTCATTCTTAGGGTCACTCCTGAGATTTTTATAGTCAGATATATTACAGCTATCTAAGGAGGTGACTCTGGCTATAGTCATAAGGGCTTTCATATCATTTGTGGTTATATTTTCTTGTTTTGATTTATCTGACTCATATGAACTTTCAAAGCTAGATGATTCATCCCAATTAGCTATCATGCCTTTTCTTTTTGACTTATCCCTTTTAGGACATTTATTCGCCAAGTGCCTGAATTCATGACAGTTGAAACATTAACTATCCTTTGTTTTAGATTTTCAAGACTTAGATTTTCCATTTCTTTTATCAAATGGTTTTTGAAAATCTAATCTTTTCTTGTTTTTGAAAATTCTATAAAATTTCTTAGCTAGCATTGTCATATTATCTTCAGTTTCTTCAAAATCAGAATTAGTACAATTTTCTTTAGAAACAGATTTAGAAAATTTAAGAGCAATAGACTTACCTTTAGGAGCCTTAAAATTCAACTCATATGTTTGAAAAGAACCAACTAACTCCTCAATCTTCATATGATCAGTATCACTTAATTCCTGAATAGCAGTAACCTTAGAATTGAATCTGTCAGGAAGAGATCGCAGTATTTTTGCATAGACCTTGCTTTTTGGGATTCCATCTCCTAGACCCCACATGTAATATACTATATCATGTAGTTTTGTCTAGAAGTCCATGAAAGTTTCATTTTCTTCCATACGAATTTCCTCAAATCTAGTAGTAAGGAATTGAACTTTTGATATCATAACTATAGTAGTTCCTTCATGTGTCATTTGAAGAAAATCCCAAGCTTGCTTATCTGTATCGCATGAAATAATTCTTTTGAATTCACCAGGCGATAGAGCACAAGTTATGCATTTAAGGCCTTACAATTAGCACTAATTCACTTTTTTGAGTTCTAGTCCATAAGTAGAATGCAATTTCTCTCATAGACTTGGTTCTATCTTGGGCTACTATGTAACGCCCCGAATTTCGAGGGTCAAGCGAAGCTCAACTCCCGAGATCCAACGCACCACTTATGCAACATAGATAATGATGTTTAAACGTCCATATTAATGCATTAAACATGAGGAGGATTATACTAAAAAAGCATATCATACTCCAGATATAATTAAATTTAGCAAGCAGAAGACTGAAACACATATATTTAAACAAGCAAGGGTTCAACAACTTCTGGAGTATGATCATATAACCAGGCTGAAATTTATACATGTATTGGTTCATACTAAAAAAATGTCAAAATGTGGATTATCCAGCTAATCCATGTATCCCTATAATCCCATCGAAGCAGCACGAGGTCTACATAGACCTGCTAGAGAGCTGAACATAGGAGAACTCTTCCTCCTCGTCTACGAAGTCCAACTCCGCTGCATATACGTCCTCATCACCTGCATCTATGACAGAGTTTGATTGGTGTTTTAAAATACTGTCCTAGAGTGGGAGTGAGTGATCAACTCAACAGTATTATAAGGCAGAGGTTAACATGCTATCAATTCAATCAAGCAGTAATGATAAAGCAGTACAACAATCATTCCCTAACTACTCTTATTAATGCAGGGATGGTATGCAGTAATGATGCATGCCCTCGCACAACACTCCATCAAGCGACTACATCAACCATTCACGCATGGCAAACTCCTTAAATTGCACTTCCTCGCTAAAGCACATGCAATGCGGTGCATGATCATGTTAGCCGAGTACTTAATTAGGCTTATTCATACAATAAATTCAAGAAGCTAAGGTACCTCCCTTTATATCATTTATCCAACTGAAAGATCCATCTAGGGTCATCAATCCTAGTTAATCACATATGATAGGCAAGTTGGAGGACATCACTCCTAATGAAAAGCAGTGGATAGGTAAGTTCAAGAGTTTATACACGAGGTCACTACGGGGAGGCTGTCACCTCAGCGCAGGCCGACAGCTCGAATACAGTGTCCCATACCACCGTATTCGGTTCACGAGTTTAGGTTGTTCACTGGTCACAACGGGGAGGCTCGTCACCCTAACGTAAGCCGACAGCTCGACCACGGTGTCCCTACCACCATGCCCAACTCATGAGTCATAGCGGATCGTGTTATCGTGGTTAAAATGGGCTTTTACACTGGCAGGGGTTATCTTAAATTTAAGCGGTGGCGTCCATACATGGTGAACATACAATAGGTCGATCGGTTTGTTAGGGAAGTTTGATTAGTATGGGCACATTCTAATGTAATCGACATGGAGTGCATAAGCACCCCTTGTGGCCTCACCACTGTCGACAATCGTCGTGCAACCTGGATTCGTCGAATTTTCTCGATGTGATGCGACTAATTCGGCCACCTGAATAGGGACTCTTACCGATTGCCTGGACTACGTTGTAACCCCAATCTTACTCAGATGTAGCGAATACATACATGTGATAATCATTTCAACATTTGACAAATAATCCAAGTAAATACTTCATTTGAGCATTTTATCAAACACCTTGAACATGTTAACAAACACTTGTGTTTTATTCATAATTTGCGTAGAGGCAAGTATGATTACATGAAATAAATTATACATACATACAAGGTAATGCAAAATACTATCTTAATACTTGTAATAAGTACAAATCATCTACATTTTCTCATTCAGATAATTTATCAAACACTTAGGCTACACATAAGCAAATACAGAGACTAGGCTAGTTACAACAAGTATTTTAGCAATTCCATCTACAAGGATGTCATCATACAACTAACAATCATGAATCCTAGCTTAGTAATCATAACAAGCACAAATCATGTTTACATGTTCATTCAAACATTTCAACAGACACATAGGACACATAGTTATATAACATAGTTCATACATGTGTAATACATCGAAATCGATGTGTCTAAGACAATATGGTATTAATCAAGAACATAAATTATTAGCTGACATTGAAAACCTTGAAATTCATAACCTAAATGTTTATAGTCCGCACCTTTCATTGGATTGCTCGTTTCAAACTCAGTTCGATTCCTACTCTCCCGTATACAAAACAACGGGTACCTAAATCATGAAATAGGTTAGCTATTTCATCAATTACTTTATTTAGACTCCTAAATCAAGACTAGGGTTAGGATTTCTTACCCAAATCGTAGTTGAAACTAGTCATATAGCGATGTGGGGAGGTGAAACAGCATGTGGAGTGTGCTTATAACCCTATAGTTTTGCATTTATCCGACTTTCAACATGTGGTCCAGGTCCACTGTGGGGTTTCAATGTGCTGTCAAGAGAAACTGGTTTTTAGGATTTCTCCTAGGTTTTTAAGTAGTGTTGAGTTAGTGATTTTGACGGGTTTGGGTCTTGCCATTTGTATAGATAGTGGTTCATTCTAATCCACTGAGTAATTAAGTTTAGTACTTAACCAATTTTCGTCTAATTTCTAAAGAATACAATCCTTAAGGATTTCTGCCTGAGGTGGTACTTGAGCCTTTGTACTGATTTTTCTGAACATTACAATCTACCCCCCTTAAAGAAAAATTTTGTCCTCAAAATTAGTACCTTCTCGTACTCCTTGAGAATTTGAGGGTAGTTCTTAAGGACTTTGGCTTCCGTTTCCCAAGTAGCCTCTTCCTCAGTGTGGTGAGTCCACAACACTTTTACAAGCAAGATAACTTTGCTGCGCAGCACTTGTCTCTTCCTATCTAGAATATGTATTGGTCAAAGTACATAGGTAGCATCTTCACTTAGTTGTACTTGCTCTCACTTAATAATGTGAGTAGGATCAGGAACGTATTTCTTTAGCATCGATACATGAAATACGTTGTGCACGCCTGCGAGTGGTGTAGGCAAGGTAAGGCGGTATGGTACCACACCCACTCGGTCTAGAATCTGTAATGGGCCAATGAATCTCGGCGTAAGCTTTCCTTTCTTACCAAAACAAAGGACTCCCTTCATTGGGGAAACTTTCAAGAATACGTGGTCCCCAACTTCAAATTCCAACTATCGCCACCGGGTATCGGCATAACTCCTTTGTCTATTCTGGGCTGTAAGAAGTTGACACCTGATAATGTTGATCTTCTCTGAGGTTGCCTGAACTAGATCTGGGCCAACCAAGCTCTTCTCGCCAACTTCTGCCCAACAATGTGGTGCTCGACATGGGCGCCCATACAATGCTTCGTAGGGAGACATGCCAATGCTCGCTTGGAAGCTTTTGTTATAAGCAAACTCAGCATAGGGAAGAAAGTCATCCCAACTATCCTTAAAATCAAGCTCACAACTTATCTTCTAATATTTGATTTACTTGTTCCGTCTACCCATCTGTCTGTGGGTGGAACGCAGTACTGAACTTCAGTTTCACTCTCATTGCTTCCTAGATTCGAGTCCAGAAAATAATTGTGAATCGCATGTCCCGATCTGACACAATCTCCATAGGAACTCCATGTAGCTGTACAATCTCCTTGATATATAGCTTGGTCAAATCGTCTCTTGAGTTTGAAACTCTAATCGGGAGGAAATGAGCAGATTTCGTCAATCGGTCCACAATCACCCAAATGGAGTCATTCCCCTTTCTCATCTTCGGTAACCCGAAAATGAAATCCATAGATATGAAATCCCATTCAACTATGGGCATGGGCTGAAGTAAACCAGGAGGTCGGTGACGTTCGGCCTTGACCTGCTAGCACGTGAGACAATGAGATACAAAGTCTGCTATCTGGGCCTTCATGTTGTCCCACTAGTATGAACGCTTCATGTCTCTATACATCTTCGGACTGCCAGGATGTATTGCCATCTTTGAATTATGAGCGGCTTCTAGGACTTCCCTTCTCAAGTCATGGAGATTCGGGATGCATAGATGGTCACGATATCGTAAACCTCCATCCAAGCCAATCCTCCATTAGGATTCTTCGCTATCACTTGCATGTTCTCTAATCTTCATCAACAATTCGTCTTCTTTCTAAGCCACAATGATTCGATCTTCAATAAGTGGATGTACATGGATATGTGCGATACTCTCAAATGGCTCCTCTACTGTAAGCTTTTGTTCGAAGTCTCGCACAAACTCTACCATATTCCACTCCTCTATCATCAGCAGAGCTGCAAATTCTATCATTTTCTTGCAGCTCAACGTATCAGCCACAAGGTTGGGCTTACCAAGATGGTAGGAGACCTCAAACTTGAAGTCTTTCAAGGTCTCCATCCATCATCGTTGCCTCATGTTCAGGTCTTTCTGCGTGAAGATGTACTTGAGGCTCCTGTGGTCGCAAAAAAGCTCGAACTCCTCTCTTTAGAGGCAATGTCTCCAAAGCTTTAATGTGAAAATGACCGCTGCTAATTCCAGGTCATGCATGGGGTAGTTTTCCTCGTGTTTCCTCAACTGTCGCGATGCATATGCAATCACTCTGTCCTTTTGCATAAGAACACAACCTAAACCAACACGAGATGCATCGATGTATATAGTATATCTGACCCCTTGCTCTGGCAATACAAGCACGGGTGCGGACGTCAGCTTATCCTTTAATTCCTGAAAGGTTGCTTCTGCTTTCTCGTTCCATATGAACTTAAGATCTTTTTGAGTGAATTGCGATAACAGTCTGGCTATCTTGGAAAAATCTTTAATGCAGCGGCGATTGTAGCTGGCCAGTCCGAGGAAACTCCTCACTTTTGTAACCGAACCGGGCTACTCCCAGTCCTGAACTGCGGTCACCTTAGCAAGGTCCACAGTAATTCCTTCCTTGGACACCACATGTACCAAAAACTTGACTTCTTCCTTCCAGAAGTCACATTTTCGGTATTGAGCAAACAACTGATTCTTCCTAAGAGTATGGAAGACTGCTCATAGGTGCTCTTCGTGATCCTTTCGGCTCTTGGAGTATATCAAAATGTCATCTATAAATACGATGATAAATCGGTACAGATACGGCCGAAACACCTAGTTTATGAGGTCCATGAACACAGTCGGTGCATTCGTAAGTCTGAACGACATCACGAGAAACTCATAGTGCCCAAAATTGGTTCTGAATGTTGTTTTTTACACGTCTTCATCCCTGACGTGTAACTGATGATACCCTGACTGCAGGTCGATCTTAAAGAAATATCGTACCCCTTTCAACTGGTCAAACAAGTCATCTATCCTGGGCAGAGGGTACTTATTCTTGACCGTGACGTGATTCAGCCTGCGATAATCAATACACAACCACAGCGACCGGTCCTTCTTCTTTACAAATAATACCGTGCTCCCCAATGAGATACGCTAGGCCGTATGAAGCCTGATTCCAGCAGATCATCTATATGTCTCCTTAATTCCTCTATTTCTCACAGAGGCATGCGATATGTTGGTATGGAAATGGGTATCGCACCAGTCACAAGGTCGATAGTAAAGTCAATCTCGCGCCTAGGAGGTAGTCCAAGTATCATTCTGAACACGTTCATGAAATTTTAGACTACTGGTGTGTCCCCAAGAGTCAGACCATCAATATTCTCCAATAAGGAAGCATAATAACTTATGTGGTAGGGCCAACTGACCTGAACTGGGAAAGTAAAGGCTATGCCCTCGGGTCCATGTGCCATCACCAGTCAGGTTTTGCAGTCAATCTCTGCCTTCATTTCGGTGAGCCAATCCATGCTAAGGATGGCGTCGTAATGATACAGTGGGGTGACAATCAGGTCAATGCACACCGTTCTGCATCCGAAGTCTATCGAGTAACCTTTACAAAGCTTAATAGCGTCGGAGAAGGTCCTTGTTGCAGTAAGGACTCCCACCCCAACCAAAGGGATAGTGTTAAACCCTAAGCGCTTGATTGTAGAGTACGATATTATCGAAATAGTGGACCTAGTGTCCACTAATAGAAATACAGGTGTACCTTGAATGTGGGCAATTACTTCGAAGGCTAAAGACACTATAGTTGATGACTTAGATGCTTCAGCTGCAAGTGCATGTACACATGGTTGTTGAGAACGATTAGGTTGTGCTGTCATAGGTCATTGAGGTGGCCTATTTCGAGGTATAGGTGGTCTGTAGAATGGCTGTGCTGACGGTGTAGGTCGTAGGGGTGGAGCTGAAATAGCCTGTGCCAGCTGGCGGTTGATCTTCTAAGACAGCATAAAGTCATTGTCCTTCATCTTAGTAAAACAGTAGGTGTCTGTATGGCCTGCCCTCTTACAGTAGGCGCACCAAAGATTTAATCGCCTCGGCTGGGTCGATGAAGCCATAAGCCTGGGAGGCGAATCTGCACGTGGCCTCTTGCCAATGAATGGTCAGTTCGGCATTTCAAGTCGAGGTATTAAGCCCATTAGTAAACGTATGCGAGATAATTTATCTCCATCTTACTGAGCTCGCAGGGACATGTTCACTAGCTCGACATAATTGGGAATGCTATCGCAACACATCTTCGTGCAGATATCGGGCCACAGACCCTCTGAAAATTGCCACATCCTCATCGCCTCATCTACTAGGATCAGTGGAACATATCTGGCTAGCTCCATAAAGCGATTCTCGTATTCAGCAACGGTCATCCCTCCCTATCAGAGGTGAAGAAATTCACCCTCCTTTTCATTACAGTAAGTGAGGGAGAAATACTTTCCATGGAAGCGAGTCTCAAATGCGTCCCACGTCCACACATGTCCTGCGGGGATGGTCCGTAGGATGCTGTCCCACCAAAGACTAGCCTCCTTCTCGAACATATATGTAACCAGCTCCACTTGCTCTGCCTCAGTATAGTGAAACAGCTTCAACATCTTGGAAATACGGTCTAACCAATACTCAGCCTCCTCGGGTCAGGGAGATCCTACGAAAGTAGGAGGACATAAATGCTAAAAGCATTCAAACAAGCCACTAATGTTCATGACTCCAACCGGCTGCACAGGTGGCGTAGGCGGGACCATGTTCATGTTTTGGGCAATGACCCCTGCAATAGTGGCCCAAACTTACTGTTGTTGCTGCATTAGGAGCATCATCTGCTCTAACTTATCAGGGGGAGGAGCCGCCTGAGGTATGTGTGGCGTCGATGTAAACACACGGTTCTGTTCTAGAACCAATGGTGCACAAGGTATTGGCCCATTGGTGGGGCTAGTGGCCAGCTATGAATCTGGCATAGTCTCAATATCTGGGCCCAAGCTGGGTCCGTATGGCTATCGCTCAGGGGAGGTGCCACGTCAATCGATCCACTAAGTGCAAGATATGCAATGTTTTGAGTGTTTTTAGGAGGCATTCCTTATGTACAACATAGGGTGCAACATGTGTGAGATTTAGAGTAACATTACTCAATTTTCCAAACATTTTACACATTCTAAATCAAATAAGCTTCATACATTTCATTTAACCAAAAAATTGTCACAATGCATGAGATGCAGTATTACATGAATCATGATAGAGATGCATGTGAGCTAATCTAGTATAAGTTTTAACACCTACTATTCTAGCATCCAACTAAGCCGATAAGGGCCATTACATAGAAAAATAAGAAACAGAGAAATCCAAAAGACAACTACAACATAGGACTAGTCCACTAACTTGCAGATAAGTCGACTGAATGGGAGTGAAGCATCTCCCCTAATAAAGCGTACGGTCCTGAATACTTTCCATGGAAACGGATTTCAAACACGTCCCATGTCCACACGTATCCTACGGGAACGGTTCATACGAGTGCATTCCTTACAGTTGCTCCACCTAGGATACACGTTGTACGTGCATATGTGGTGGAGTAGGTGAAAGTCTACCATCATCTTGGTCGATGGGAGGCTATTACCTTACCTCCAATGAGCCAGATGGCCACAAAGAAACTGCGTATGGTGATCTCTCTCTCGCACACTAGTGAGACGAGATGCACTAGCATGTACTACCCCACGCTCAATTCCCATAATACGGGCCATCACATTTTACATCCACTATGGCTTCTTGCCTCCCTAAGGGAATAGTAAACTCAAGTGGCTCCAGTAATGGATTCTGTATATGGGCATAGAAGGCTCGGATAGTGTCTTCGCTTGCATGAGACTTGCCTTCAAATATGGGACCCCACTCGGACTCCAACAGGAGGTCCATCACTGGATATAGCCTAAATAGCCTTTCATCAACATGTGCTTCAAATACGACTTTGCGGTTCCAAAACTTCCCAAGTCCGGTGCCCGCTGGTAGAGATCTTTCGAGTGAGATTTGGGGATCAAGGTATTGTTTTGTTCTTCGTTCTCGCTCGGCGCTCGTAGTAGCCATGGCGCTTGCTTGCTTCCTTGAGCGGGTTGAAAAGCTCAGCCCGGCCTCATCCGGGGTGGCTCTTCTCTTTCCCATAAGGGAAAGGAGCGTTGAGATGGAAAAGATAGCGGTGACAAGCTCAAAAGGAGCCATGGAGTTGGAAATGCTTGAGAATGAGGTGGATTTGTGGGTTTGGAAGGTTATGAGACACAAAAGATGGGTTTTGTGCTCATATGGGTGTGAAATGGGAAGATGGAGAGTTGTATGAGAGGGGTTTTAAATAAATCAAGGTGGATGGGTGGAAGATATAGAAGAAAATGAAAGTTTGGGTGTATGAAAAGGGGGAGTTGAAAGGAAAATGGGTTTTGGAGGGGTTTGGAGTTGTTTAGAGGGTTAGGAGAGGGGTGAAATGAATACAGGGGAGCGAAGAGGGGTTAAACGGAGTTGTCCCAAACATGGGGGGGCCTGCATGAATGGATGGAGGGTGGTGGGCCACCGGAACAGCGGGCCCGGCGCGTCCTGCTGTGAAGCTGGGTAGTGCCTCCACCCTGAAGCGGTGGCCACCCCCTCCCGGGGTGCAGGAAATTGTGTTATGGGCCCCTACGCCCGCGTGACGTGTTTTCTGGGTCTAACTCGGGCGTATTCACACTTTCTGATTTGTTTCAAATTTAGGATTCACCAAATTTCCATTCCAACTAGTCAATTGACAGCCTAAAAAGGGGCTGAGATCATTTCACATGATCTCGGACGCGTACGGGCTACATTACAACAGTCAATTTCGTCCATCGGCAAAACATTGGGATCCTACGATCATTTCTACATTTTATCGCCCCCTCCTAAGTCAAAGTGCGACAGTGTGCATCGTGTTACCATAACCCAGGTCCAGTTTAATCAAAATTATGCTCTGATACCAACTTCTAACGCCCCAAATTTTGAGGGTCGAGCGAAGCTCAACTCCCAAGACCCAACGCATCACTTATGCAACATAGATAATGATGTTTAAATGTTGTCCATATTAGTGCATTAAACATGAGGAGGATTATACTAAAACAACATATCATACTCCAGATATAATTAAATTTAGCAAGCGGAAGACTGAAACACGTATATATCTAAACAAGCAAGGGTTCAACAACCTCTGGAGTATGATCATATAACTAGGTTAAAATTTATACATATATTAGTTCTTACTAAACAAAATGTCAAAATGTGGAGTATCTAGCTAATCCGTGTATCCTTGTAATCCCTTCGAAGCAGCACGAGGTCTACATAGACCTGCTAGAGAGCTAAACATAAGAGAACTCTTCCTCCTCGTCTATGAAGTCCAACTCTGCTGCATATACGTCCTCATCACCTATGTCTATAACAGAGTCTTGTTGGTGTTTTAAAACACCATCCCAGAGTGGGAGTGAGTGATCAACTCAGTGGTACTATAAGGCAAAGGTTAACATGTTATCAATTCAATCAAGCAGTAATGATAAAGTAGTACAACAATCATTCCCTAACTACTCTTATTAATATAGGGATGGTATGCAGTAATGATGCATGCCCTCGCACGATACTCCCTCAAGCAACTACATCAACCATTCACGCATGACAAACTCTCTAAAGTACACTTCCTCGCCAAAGCACATGCAATGCGGTGCATGATCATGTTAGCCGAGTACTTAATTAGTCTTATTCATACAGCAAATTCGAGAAGCTAAGGTACCTCCCTTTATATCATTTACCCAACTGAAAGATCCATCTAGGGTCATCAATTCTAGTTAATCACATACAATAAGCAAGTTGTAGGACATTACTCCTAATGAAAGCAGTGGATAGGTAAGTTCGAGAGTTTATACTCGAGGTCACTACGGAGAGGCTCGTCATTTCAACACAAGCCAACAGCTCGAATACAGTGTCTCATACCACCGTATTCGGCTCATGAGTTGGTGTTGCTCACTGGTCACTACAGAGAGGCTCGTCACCCCAGTATAGGCCGACAGCTCGACCACGGTGTCCCTACCACCATGCCCAGCTCATGAGTCTTAGCGGATCATGGTATCGTGGTTAAAATGGGCTTTTACACTGGCAGGGGTTATCTTAAATTCAAGCAGTAGCGTCCATACATGGTGAACATACAATAGGTCGATCGGTTTGTTAGGGAAGTTCGATTGGTATGGGCACATGCTAATGTAATCGACATGGAGTGCATAAGCACCCATTGTGGCCTAACCACTGTCGATAATCGTCGTGCGACCCGAATTTGTTGAATTTTCCCGATGTATTACACCTGAACAAGGATGCTTACCAATTGCCTGGACTATGTTGTAACCCCAATCTTACTTAGATGTAGCAAATACATACATGTGATAATCATTTCAACATTTGACAAATAATCCAAGTAAGTACTTCATTTGAGCATTTTATCAAACACCTTGAACATGTTAACAAACACTTGCATTTTATTCATAAATTGCATAGAGGCAAGTATGATTACATGAAATAAATTATACATACGTACAAGGTAATGCAAAATACTATCTTAATACTTGTAATAAGTACAAATCATCAACATTTTCTCATTCAAATAATTTATCAAACACTTAGGCTACACATAAACAAATGCATAGACTAGGCTAGTTACAACAAGTATTTTAGCAATTCCATCTATAAGGATGTCATCATGCAAATAACAATCATGAATCCTAGCTTAGTAATCATAACAAGCACAAATCATGTTTACATGTTCATTCAAACATTTCAACAGACACATAGGACACATAGTTATATAACATAGTTTATACATGTGTAATACATCAAAATCGACGTGTCTAAGACGATATGGTAGAAATTAAGTCATACATAAATCATTACCTAACATTGAAAGCCTTGAAAACCATAGCCTAAACATTTATAGTCCGCACCTTTCGTCGGATCGCTCGTTTCGAACTCGGTTCGATTCCTATACTCCCGTATACAGTACAACGGGTACCTAAATCACGAAATAGGTTAGCTATTTCATCAATTACTCTATTTGGATTCTTAAATCAATATTAAGGTTAGGATTTCTTACCCAAATCATATTTGAAACGAGTCATGTAGCGATGTGCAGAGGTGAAACAGCACGTGGAGTAGTGGGAGTGAATCCCAGCAATAATCTCCATAGCTCTCTCTTCGCCTCACTCATTTCTCCTCTTTTCTCTCTTCTCTCTCCTAGGGTTAGAGAAATTCGTATGAAATAGGAATGGGTTGGTTTAAGGGCATTATATAGGCCCAGAACTGGTGTAAATGGCCCCTGGGCCATGGTATACGTAAGATATAGCCAAAGGGTGCCTGTTTCTGACAAATAGGGCCCTTAGGAAGGTCTATTTCTCACTTACAGCATAGCGTAAGTTCCCTAACCATGGATCTAAGCCAGGTTATGATTTCGGTGCGATCGGGTTAGCAGATCGTCCGTGGAGGACCCGTATTAAATCAACGGTCGTTGTCGCTCGATCAGGGCCACAAACATACAGATATGTGCAGGAAAATTTCCCTGATTCGTGGGTGAAGTTTGGTCAAAAACTGACAGTCTGAAGACTTCAATTTTGATCGCAAGTGAATGGCCTAATTCACTTAAGTTCTAGTTCATTTTCTAAAGATATTCACGTTTCTCACACACTTTGCTCAGGACTCAAGTTCTACATTTCTAGATACTATCTGTACTTGATTCCCATGATGGTTGTCAAGCCCAATAAAATGGTCATAATCCTATAGTTTCACGGTTATCGGACTTTCAACGTGCAGTCCAGATCCGATTCGGGGTTTCAATGTGCTCCCGAGAGCAACTGGCTTTTAGGATTTCTCCTAGGTTTTTAAGTAGTGTTGAGTTAGTGATTGTGACG
Organism: Magnolia sinica; assembly: GCF_029962835.1. Classification (NCBI taxonomy): domain Eukaryota; kingdom Viridiplantae; phylum Streptophyta; class Magnoliopsida; order Magnoliales; family Magnoliaceae; genus Magnolia; species Magnolia sinica. Next base: position 52,748,841 of record NC_080580.1, read on the forward strand.
AGTTTAGGTCTTGCCATTTGTATAGATAGTGGTTCAAGCTCCTCCATCGAGTAATTCAGTTTAGTACTAAATCAATTTTCGTCTAATTTCTAAAGAATACGGTCCTTAGGGATTTCTGCCTGAGGTGGTACTCGGGCATTTATATGGATTTTTTTGAGACGTTACATACTACCTCAGTCATAGGAGGTTTCCATTTAGTTACAGTGGCTTACCACACACTTTCATCTAAGGATTTTAGAAAAATCCTCATTCTGGCTTTCCGGTATGCATATTTAGAGCCATCAGAAGACGGTGGCCTGGTAATAGACAAACAATCGAAATTTTATATGATAAAGCTCTAGATCTTTGAACTCAAGGAATTTAATATAAAAAATGAGCAACTTAGCTCTGATACCACTTGAAAAGGAGAGCTTAAACAGTCCTAGAGGGAGGGTGAATAGGACTATGCCAAATAATGAAGTAAAGTGCAGAAATAATAAATAAATCAGAGGTCTCAATTGTACTAGTATTGAAACGTTGATTCAAACTAATTCAAAGGACAACCTTCACCCAAACAAGTTTAGGTAGGACAACTTTATTTCACGAAACTTGTAAGAATCAAAATTCCAAACCAAGCAAGAGTCAATAAAAGCTAAATTATTTTAAGCATTCACCACTTTAACTTAAACAGATTACAACCATTCACCACATAAATATTAAAGGCATTCACCACAACACCAAGAATTATAGTGGTTTGGTGTGTTAACAACTATTCTCAAACACACACCTACTCCACTCTCAATAATCACTCTCCACATGATATTGGCTTTCACTATAAATAAGGTTTTCACAGGAACACCTTAAAACTTAATACAGTTGTGATTTTAGTGGGCTATCACAAACAAAAAAAAAAACCCTCACTAAGATTTTCGAGCTATCTCAGGAAAACCAACAATGAGATTTTCTGGCTATCTCAATAAAACCAAAATACAAAAGAATTATATACTTATCTTTACCTTTGAAGACGTATCTGTCGATGTAGCTGTAGAACCACTTCCCTTGAATGTAGATCGTACAATATTCAGTCATATAGACAAGAGTTCAAGGTCCTAGATTTATTTTAAATAGATTCAAACAAATGGCTACTTCTTTGAATTCCTTTAAGATCTCAAAAGGAAGAGTATTTACCCTCTTTATAAAATGAAATTGACAGAATAAGAGATCAAGGAATTAAATAAAAGGCTATTAAAAATATTTAATAAATACCTTACGATAGCTTGAATATAACAGGGGCTTCTCTCTCTCTCTCTTGTAGAAGGATTTGATAGACTTGAATTGTATTTTCAGATTGAGAGAAAACCTCAATTTATAAGCAAAAAAGTTTTTGCTTCGACTCGTCTAAGAACCAGATTCTGTTCCAACAAATATTCAAATTTAAGCCGGATAAGATATAACAAATCTTTGACTGGTCGAAAGCCCTGCTCGACTGGTTGAGGGCCCTGTTCGACTCGTCGAGCATAGTGTTCGACTAGTTGAGGGTGTAAAAAAAAATCTGAACTGATTCAGTTGCTGGACTTCAAGTCGAGCAACCCTCGACTGGTCGAAGGCCCACCTTCAACTAGTTGAGCAGCCTCCTCGACTGGTCGAAGGTGTAACAAAAAATTTGTTTTACTTCGATTTGTACTAGGACTGGTTGAAAATTTCTTAGACTAGTTGAGCCACAACTTAGGCTTAGGGGTGTACATCGAGTCAAATTGAGTCGAGTTGGCCTCAGCTCAACTTAGCTCGGTCACTAGCTGACCTCGGCTTGGCCACTAGCTGACCTCTGCTCAGCTAGGTCCTCGAGCCTGACTAGCCAGCTCGGCTCAATTCAGTTAGCAACTCGGGCCAATTCGAGCCAAGATCGAGTTGAGTTCGCCATTGGAGCATTTTCACAAACACCTGGATTGCACCTTCAAAATCTCACTGTATTTGAGACAGAAGCAATGGTTTTACAAGTATTTTATTAAACACGTTCTAATCAATATAAAAATTAAGAAAAAAAGGGTGTTGGTTTCATATGCACACCTTCCTTGCCACCAGCCACAATTCTTTAAGGCATTTCATTAAACACTTGGTGAGCAACATCAATATCAAAGTAACTGAGTCACCAAACTGGTTCGATCCGAGTTCAATTCGAGCTAGGTTCGATCTAAGTCGAGTTGAGCTGGGACCAGCTCAAACTCGACTCGAGCTCAAAAAATCAGCTCGACTCAGCTTAAACTCAGCTTCGAACCAAGTCGAATCGAGCTTTTTCAAGTCGAGTCGAGCATGCCAACCGAGCTAGCTCAGTTCGTGTACACCTCTACTTAGGCTAGTCGAACCTTAGCCAAATATAAGCATAAAAACCCATTTAAAGTAGATTTTGAAATTTCCTAAACTTAAGGTCTTTCTAGGGTTCATAATACCTAAGATGACTGAACTTTGAAGTAGAATAGATGCTTGAACTTTATGGAGCTTGTTCTTCTACTAGATTCTTCAATAAAGCTTGAATTTCTAGATGGATCTTGATCTTCTACTAGAAATTTAGTAGAACTTGAACTTAACTTGAACTTCCCATCTTAATCTTATTAGAACTTGAAGTTTCCATCTTGATCTTCTACTTGACTTGAATTTTAGTAAAGATAGAACTTTCCATCTTCACCCACACTAGAATGTCACTTCAGAAACTGTTTTATCTAAACGAAATTTGACAAACAAGGTGTGCTTTACACATTATAACACTTACAAGCCTGACCCTTCACTGCCTAATATAATTTTTAAGATCAAACTCATACAGAACCAAAACCCATTTACCGATTTGCCGCTCAAAATTAGCCGATTTAAAATATATTTCACTAGATTGGTCAATGCTATTATATTAACTCTTTCGGCAATAATAATACCATAGCTTGGTGGCCGTAAAGTACAAAGATATGCGTACCTTTTTTATTATTGAGTATTGTCTTTTGGTATTAAGGAACGTCTGACTCAAATAATAGATTGCTTGCTCTTTCTAATCATCGTGATCTTAGGATAGAAGTGCTCCAACCGACTCTACCGAGGCTACGACATACAACTTAAGTAGCCGACCTTTACCGGTGGCACTAACACTAGCAACTTCATCAAATATTCTTTAATTTTCTTGAGAGCCAGTTAATTTTCTGCTTCCCATTTGAACTCGACTCCTGACTTCAATTTTATTGGTGGAGAGAAAACATTAGTCTTTCCTACATAGTTGGAAATAAACCTTCACATGAAGTTGACCTGCCCAAGGAAGCATTGCAATTTTGATTTGTTCCTTGACGGGTGAGCATTTATGATTGCTCAAGCTTTATTATGATCCACTTTAATTCCTCGCTATTTTACAAGGAATCCCAAAAAATTACTAGTTGACACCCCAAAGGCGCATTTGAGGGGATTCATTTTTAACTTGTGGAGCCTCATTCGCTCAATTGACTTCCGTAAATGAGAAGAATGATCCCCTACTTCAATCAACTTAACTATTACATCATCGACATAAACTTTTATGAACTAACCGATCATATCATGGATGATACCATTCATTGCCCTTTGTTATGTAGCTCCTATATTCTTGAGCCCAAATGGTATGACTACCCAGCAGTAGGTTCCCAAAGGCCCAGAGCACCTAAATGCCATTTTCGGTACATCATCAAGTGCAATATATACTTAGTTATACCTGGAGTGGTTGTCCATGAAGGAAACCATCTGGTGCCCGGCGGCTCGGTCAATCAATTGGTTGGCCATGAGCATTGTATATTCATCCTTGGGTGTGAATAGATTTAAATTTCTAAAATTTATATGTACTCGTATCTAACCATTCTTTTCTATCATTGGGATGACGTTTGAGATCCACTTGGCATACTTAATAAGCCTGATGAAACTAGCCTTCAACAACCGGTCGATCTCTTCTTTTATTTTCCAGTTGACTTCTATTGTCATCACTTGGGTGGTTACTTGTATGGTCGATAACCCTCCTTTATTGGCAACTAATGCTTAACCAGACTTTAATCTAATTCTGGCATTTCATGATAATCCCACGTGAAGCAGTCAACAAACTCTCTGAGAAACTAGTGAGTTCAAATTTATCTTGTGGCTTTAGAAATCCTCTGATAAAAGTTGGCTTAAGATCCTGCCTAATTTCTAGGTTTACCTTGACCAAGGGATCTTGAACCTGAGCCTGAGAATCATCCAACTTATCAGGGGCTTCTTTTAAGTCCATGCATGTTTTATCTTCATCTACTTATCAGCTGAACTAACCGCATCTGCCAAATTTACAGAGCAACCATTATCAACATCTTTTAGGCTCTCTTCGAGCTTCTTTATCCTAGCCATGAAATCAATCATTCATTTCTCATTTATCGGTGTACTAGCCACAGGATCTCTCCGATGGTGCAACATGAAACCAGTCAAGAAGGTACAATATTCATTGGCAAGTTATCGATTGGATGAATTGTGATAGTAATATCTTACATGACATTATCTGGATTCTTTTTACAGATATCCCAGTTGATTGTCCATGCTTGTTCCTTCTGATAAATCAAATCAGTCCTACTTCATCTCTATAGCAATAGGCCTCGTTCACATATGAGGTTATCAAGAATGACTTGTTCTCGACCAACACTAATTCAACTTTATCTTGATTTTAAAATATTGTAAATTGATGTAAGGATGATGGGATGCATGCAAAGGAGTGGATCCAATCTCTCCCGAGCAACACATTGTAACTGGATGAATTATTGACCGCGAAGAAAGGGGCCAATACTTTTTTAGTGCCTATACTTAAGTCAACCGGTAATATACCATGTGTGTTAGTGATTTGTCAACCAAAGTAATTGATCGTTACCTCAGACGGGATCAAATCATTCGGCGTTTTTTTTCCAATTTTAACATCATTCTTGCTGGGAACAAATTAATGGCAACCCTGTTGTCGACCAAGATTCTGGTGACCGGGCAAACCTCGAGGTGGACAAATTTGTATAGCAATTTGAAGATGTTGAGTCATATCATGAGTAAGCCTTTTTATGGCTACTCTTTCGAACAATGTCCCTGACTCCATGGTAATAGTATTTACTTATGGTGTCTTACTCACTCTCGGTGCTCCCATAATCACATCTTCTATGGGAAAAGAAGTATGTTGTATTACCAAAGGAGGACCAAGTTCCTCTAAGTCATGTACCATATTACTAGGCTGAGATGGCTTGGCCTGAAAACCGAATGGGAGAGTAAGTATCATGTTGCAATCAAACACAACGGGTGGCAATGATCCAAAAACAATCTCTGAACGCAGACATTGCCCCCCAAGTATTTCTAAGATGTGTTGCTCCTTGGAACCTACCCCGAAACATTTGACTTATTATCTGTCATTGAAGTTGCCCCTATCTATTTAAAAATGGGTGAAGACACTTCTAATGCCCCAGTCATTGCCATTAATTTCTCAATCAGCAAATCCTCCCCTGAGAACCACTCGTCGCTAAGATAATCGGACAAGTCGTCAAGATCATCAATGTTGCCCGATTATGTTGTATCGTTAGGCTGGGTACTATCTTCCATGACCTGACCGTGCACTATAGGTTTCAAGATTACTTTGATCATGTTTACAGTCAATTATTTCTTTGTTTGAGGAATTCTCCAAAATGGACGTGGCTGCATGGCTCCTGACTGAGATAAATTCTCGATTTCTTCCAATTCTCTTCTTTTAGTTGCTCGATGTCACTGCCAATGACATTTTTGAGTTTGAGTCATTTCTTCTAGGGTGGCAGGAAATTTAGGATGTCAAACCCTCTTCTAGACTTCTTTCAGAGTTAGTGGTGGCTTGACCATTCTTTGACTTAGAGTCCTCTACTAAGGTTAGTGGTCATGGAGCGATAACACTTTATGTGGTTGATGGGGCTCTCTCTCCTATCCATCCCCTTTGGAATTACATGTCCAACCTGCCTTACTGATCGAGGAGGGGTTTCAACATCCTAAGCCATTCTGGCACATCTGCTACATTATGGCGAGTTTCAACCGCTACGTTGCATTGCTCTCGATTGTTCTGCAGAACTTGTGGTTGTTGTGTAGGACCGGTATCGTCATGATCTTAGTCTTCATGATGCACTGTGGTAATGACTAGGACCCAGATCAACCCTTTGCCTTGGTCGATCCAACTTCTGCAGGTTCACCATGTTGACATCCAGCTTAGGCGGGAATGGATTGGTATCTATCAACATTACTTCTTTGCCCTTTTATGAGAATTTCAACAGTTCGTGATCAATGCTATCATGAACGGTGTTCTTGAACACAATACACTTGTTAGTGGAATGAGAACATGTTTCATGTCATTTGCAATATTCAACCTTTTCTAATTCATTGGCTGTGGGTATTTTATGATTACAGGGAACTTTAATAAACTTCCCTGATAGCAGTATCTCGAATATCGCATCGGCTCCAGTGATATCAAATGTATATATTTTTTGAGCTTTTTACGTGGTTAGCGCGGTTGTTTTTGCCTTAACCAATGCCGAACAAATGAGTGGCTTTTTTGCCACTACCTTGGCCATTACAACCTCATAGTTAGGGTCATGGTAATGTCCCGATTATCAAGTTCTTTTACTCAGTTCCTTCCTAGAAAAGTTCCTCATATCTAAAAACTTTTCTAATTAAATCATACAAATTCGTAAACTCCATTCCAATGAATTTCTTTTGAAGTTTATATTCTAAGCCATCTTACGCAAGTTGCACAAATTTAGCCTTAATCGTGATGACCTTATATTGGCTTTTAGCTTTTTAAAACCAGGTGATGCAACTCTCACAAGATTCCCCAGGCAACTGTTGAAAGCATGCGAGATCGGCCATAGTCATCTCCCTGTCCTTGGAAAAGAACTGGGCATGAAATTTTTCCTCCATCTCCTGCCAGGTATGGATTGAATTTGGCAGTAAGTTGGAGTACCATGTAAAAGGTGTTGCTCTCAATGAATGACTGAATAGTTACAACTCATGAGATTCATTGTTACCAATTCACCACACTGCATAGTGAATCAACCTATGTGCTTGATGGTCGATTGACCAGGATTATCCAAGAATAGAGTAAAATCCGATCGATAGTTCCTCGGCTTTGGGTGTTGTCGGTCGATTCATTCGAGATATGGCTTATGGTAAAATGGGATTGCATTACGGCCGATGACGTGGCTTACTACTTCTTGGACTATTTGCAAGATTTAGTCATGATCTATCCGATGCATTCAACTATTGATGGTTGATCAGGACTTACTCAATTTTGTCCCTCATGGAACAATAGATTTCCAGAAAATGCTAGAAGGGTTGTTCTCCCGGCATACCCTAATTCTGCATTTCATGAACAAAATTCCTGACCTCCCACTCTGGTTGCCAAAACTCTACACGCAATGGAGCATTACCCCCATCTTGGATTGGAATGGAGGTGAGTTTTGCAATAGGGGAGGTATCGGTGGCGTCTGAACCAGGTTACCGACAAAACTTTCTTTGGCATTATACTGTGTTGTCATAGGTGCTCTTTCAGTGATGATGGCCATCAATCGGTGCATGGCCTCAGTCTGGTTAGCCATCCATCTGTTTACGGTCACAGTTTGAATGCGGAATTGCTCGGCTTAAGCATGTACTAACTCCGCCTGAGCTCTCCCATATTCCTGAACATTTTAGATACTCATTTGAACATCCCGAAGTCTGGTTGTTATCTCTTCAAGAGAACCGGTCTGAGAACTCAACGCCCCTTCGTAGTTGGCGGGACTGAGTATCAGACTAGTATTTAAATTTAATAATTCATGGGTCATTTGAATCAGCATGTCCTCGGTGGAGGTGGTGTATTTGGTGTTGAGAGTCAGCCCCAACAATTCGATTACTTCTTCTATTTATGTTTTCAATTTATCATATTTTATTGTCACACCGATAAGTGGACTAGAGCAAGCGTCACACCGGGCGTGCCAAGGAATATGTTGTTGTTATTTCAATCTCGATCATGTGATTAGTACGAGCGTGCTAAAATTGAATGTGAGGCTTAATTTAAACAAAACAACTACAACCCCGAGCGCCAAGATAGGAAGATACGTTCGAAAATCGACCGAATATGACCGAGATTTAATGAGATCAATCGCCTATTCAGCCACTTGCACAATATTACTTAAGATGATTAGGAGATTGTCAGGGGGTGGGGTTCGTCTTCTAAAAATGGGTCACATCTCTGTCTTCCATACAAAATGATTTTTTCTCTTTAGTATAGATAAAATAACAAGGAAATTCTTATAGTTGACCATGGAGAACAATTGAAGAACACCTCTCTACATTTAATGTATGAGTATAGACTCGAATTATAATTAAAGTTAATAACTACTTTGATTACTACTATGGATTACACTTAGGAATGTAAATAACAAATAAAAAATAATTGAAAGATATATTTGGTTTGGTTTGGTTGGTATGAAACGGTTTTTTTTTCTGCTGAATTTCATTGCTATTTATAGCCTTAAACTGATCCTCAGATGCTTCTCACGTTCTGACCCCTTTAACCTTTTCTTCTTAGATTGCCACTTATAGTGATAATCACTCTAACCTTTCTTGCCAACTAGACCACATTTTACTCGACCACTATTGCTTTTATACCCACAAAATTCTCTTAAGATATCACCGCAAATTTTAAATACATTGTACATACGTTTAAAACTACACGTCTCTTTTAAATTGGCCCTCAAAGGAATTGTTACAACCCCAGTCCAAACAGTTGATCGTGAACACTTGCGCACATAAATACAAGTAGTAGAAAACTAGTAAATGCATAGAGACATTGTTGCTCCCATTTAAGGTAGAATATTGAATTTTGGGGGCGAAATTCTCTTTAAGTGGGCTAGATTGTAACACCCCGTACTTTTCAGTACTCAGGTGTTACCAGGAAAACCATATAATTCATGATATGATTGTGTGTGTGTGTGTGCGCGCGCATTATAATACAAAATACTTCTATAATTATTTGTAATAATACATATGTATACTTAAATTATTCAAATTATGTATATTATTTATTTTTATTATTTAAACAGTATATAAAATAAATTGTATGCCAACACATTATAATATAATTGATGCATATTAATTAACGCTTGCATTTTATAATTTTAACAATATATTGTCGTATTATACTACACATAAAAAATATGTATCACTTAATATTAATCTTGCTATACTATATATGCATAAATAATCATAAAAATACATTATAAATATTAGTAAATACTTATCCATAACTATTAATTTATTATACTAAGCAAATATGTATGTATATTTTTATTATAAAATATGAAATATTATTTACAAATATTTATTATAATGGATATATAAGAATATTATATTAATTAACTATAGCACACTTGGAACATTATTAATGATATTTATCTATAATATTACCAATTAAATACCTTATTTATTTGATAAATGACTATTAATAATATATATATATATATATATATATATATATATATATATACATACATGTAAGATGATGCCAACATGAATGGGTAGGGGACCTGATTGGCCCACCAGTTAGGTGAATGGTTCTGATCACGAGAGTGGACCTCAGATCATCGTAAATCGTCGGTGGTTGGCACTTAAGGGCCACAATTTAGATGATATGGCCCACCTAAGCCATGGATTCGCCTCATTATTTGGACTAGGCCCTAATGTGGGTTGAAAAAATGGATGAACGGTACGGATCAGATCACAGACATCATGGTGCACCCCACAAAAGAGTGGGTGTGCACGCTTGGAGCACACCCGAGGTGCACCGGATCTGGCAGACCGGTCAAACCGTGTCTGACCCATAATATACGAGAAAGGAAAGAAATTTCCTTTCAAAAAAATCTCTCGCCCCCGGCTGAACGAACGGACAACGTCCGTTTACAACCGTTGTGGCCCACCATCTTAGACCCCACGCCTAATCCAAACCGTCCATACTGTAGAGGACCCAAACCCGTACAAACTCTGCCTAGTTTCACGTGATTTCTCGCACACATACGAGCACAAATGTCGTTGAAAACGGACTAATCGTGCTTCTTTCCCCTCCAAAAATGGAAAGTCTCCACGCTGGCAATCCGCGTGGGATTTTCTCCTTCAATCCCGACCGTCCGTTACAAGGAATCTCATTCGTCCATTTCTATTTACATGAATTGGGCCTTTCGGTTGAAAACCGACGCCAACAAGCAAACTGCGGCCGATTCTATGCGCCAACGGATTTCTCTCTGCCACGGAATGAATCCGGGCCATCCATCCTCCATCCGATGGCTTAGAGAGCTTTAGGGCATAAAAAGAGGGAGCATATATTGCAGAGGATGCACTGTTCCATTCATTTACAGCCGCAGCTTCGAAGCTCCGAACCCACCGTCGAAACCAACCTGGAGCTTCGAGATGTTTCATCTACTAGCCTCCCTAGACTGTCCTCTGACGTCCCCTCGAAGCGGATCGAAGCCAGGGTCGCCGGATTTCAAGTTGCCATTAACGGCCGACCCATCTTCTCCACCGAGCTGCGCTGACTCGATCTGAGTTGGGTGCGATTTTGGTCGAGTGGGCTGCTGTCCAAGCAACGGACCTACTGCGCCTAGTCCAGACATTCCTGGACCTTCAAAAAGAAAAGAGAAGAAGAAAGAAGAAAGAAAGAAGGGAGAAAGAGAGAAACAGGGGAAGAAAAGGGCAGAGAAAGAAAGGTTGCTGACGAGCTGCGGCTACCATGCTGACTCAGTGTCTGACCGAGTTGGGTGCGGTCTGGACGAGCTGGTCCAGCTGGGAAGGAAAATGAGAAAGAAAGGGAGAGGAAGAAAGGCAGCGTGGGGCTGCTGTTCTGCTGGAACCGAGTCGACTCGATTCATACCGAGCCTGACTGAGTTGAACAAGGCGTGGGCCTGGTCCATTTGGGTTTCCAACAAGAAAGAGGAAGGGGAGAGAGAAAGAGAGAGTAAGGAAGGGGAAAGGGAGAGAAAAAGAGAGAAAGATGGGTTTTCTTAGTGATTGCTGAGTTGACTCAGCTAGAACGGAGTCCAGTGAGTTAAGTTTGGGCTTGGGCTTGAGTTTGGGCCTTGTGAGAGTCTAGAAAGAGTTGGGGAAAAGAATGAGAGAAAATAAGGGGGAGAGAGAGAGGTGGAGCTACTGAGTCATGGTTGAGTCGACTCAGCCACTTACCGGGTTTCGTCACCGAGTTAAGTGCTTTAACTCGCTAAGACCGAGCTCAAGCTACCTCAAATAAACCACACCTCAAGGTGAGTTTAAGGCCTTGTAACTTTAGCCTTCCAATAGAATCTTAGTCATTAAGCTTTTAATTATGATGATTATTTATTTCTCTCATTGTTCTCATCTAGTTTCTCGACCATGCTAGATCCATACTAGAGAAGGTGACCCAAGTTGAAACCATTTCAATTAAAATTTAAGGTGAGGACTCACCCTTTGAGCTTCCCACTTAAATTCAATAATCTGGATATAAATGATGTTTTAATTTCATGAAGTTAGTAGCTCTAACTTATCTCCTAGTTCACTTATCTTATTATATAATTTTGCCAATATGTTGTGTGACTAACTCATGCAAGGAATAATTAATGCTGTCTCTTTAATGTTAGTAAACATGAATGGACTGATTGCCACATGTTGTAGAGTCTACTAATTAACCAATGTGATAGTTTGTGATTATCTTATGGATCGAATATAACATGTAAAGGACTTACCATCTTATGGGCCCTATTTGACTTATACGGGCTTGATCACACACTTGCCTTATATAGCTTGGACCACACTTTGTTTTACATGGATGGGATCGCATAATTACTCCATGCGGCTTGGATCATTTATTTGCCCTTTTGTGGCTTTGATGGGTCGTTGGTGCCCATTTATGACTTGATGGTTATATTCGCATATCTTGTTGTTTCTTAGCCATCTTGCGGTGTTCAGTCATATTGTGATTTCTGGGTGGAGCAGGTGTTCGCTTAGCGATTTCCTAGCCATTTTGCAATGTTCACATACGATACGATTTTCGGGTGGTCTAGAGTCTATATGTTGGTTTTCTAGCCATCTTGCGGTGTTCAGTCATACCATGATTTCCGGGTGGAGCGGGTGTTTGCTTAGCGATTTCCTAGCCATCTTGCGGTGTTCACGTACGATTTGATTTCCGGGTGGTCTAGAGTTTGTATGTTACTTGTCTCTTCATCTTGCGTTGTTCAGTCGTACCATGATTCTCGAGTGGAGCGGGTGTTCACTTAGTGATTTCCTAGCCATCTTGCGGTGTTCACGTACTACGATATGATTTCCAGGTGAAGTACACGTCGGTATGTTATTCTCTCTTCATCTTGCGGTGTTCAGTCGTACCATGATTTCCGAGTGGAGTGGGTGTTCGCTTAGCGATTTCCTAGTCATCTTGCGGTGTTCACGTATGATTTGATTTTCGGGTGAAGTATAGGTTTAAAGCTTGATTTTCTAGTCATTTTATGGAGATTATTTTAACTATCTGGACACGTCTTTTTGCATTACGGTTTTCATTACACTTCCTTAATGTTGAAATTGTGTTAATGCATGGTCATGATTCTTGAATTGCATTGTTTAAAATACCCTTTCTCATATATTGTGATTCATGTTGGGTTATGAATGATGAGTGCGTAATCTTAGAGGGTGCTCCTCACTACGATAGCCATTGACGCTATCAAACCATAACAGTTAATGCAGGTATAGGGCGAGACGATGTTGTTCACTAGGTTGCTGGAACATATTGAGTAGATAGGGAGTTAGGCGGGGTCCTTGTGTCCCATATTGAGCCCCACCATTAGCTGACAGATTCTTGTTTCAACTTATATGAACTTGTTATTTGGGATTGTATAAGTCCAGTATGGGCGCTACATTTGGAATTTCATTATGGTCAGAATGTTCTTATTTAATGCATGATTTATTATAGCTTCGTTACTGTTAACTCTAATTAATGATAAACGGTTCAAATTTACACTAGATTTTACAAGCTAACACTCAGGTTTTTGGGAAACTGATTATATACTCGGGTTCTGAAAATATGGGGTGTTACAGTTGGTATCAGAGCGAGTCTAGATAAACCAAGCCTTGGGAAAAATGGGACTTATACGACCTCAAATAATCCATAGTTGCATTGAAGAAATTAGAAACTTGAAACTAGGTTTCATTCCCATAGTGTTAGGGTGATTTATGAACCTAGAAATCTAAATTTTAGGCTCCCTTGAAATGTTAGGGTTAACCATTTGAACTTAGAAACATAAACCTAAGTTCCTTTGTAAATTGTGATTGTTGAATCTAGGAACTTAAATTTTAGGGTCCCTTATGATTTTAGGCTTAGCCATTTGAACTTAGAAGCAAGAACTGTTAGTGCTATGGTTTTTTGTTCCTTTGATTGTTAAATTTTGTACTGCCAAAACCACAATCTGTGTCTTGTGTAGTACATTGATATATATGTTCAAGGTGATGCATCACACGTACAAGGACAATGCTTCAAGTCAAAAACAAAGATCTACTTCAATAAATGCAAGATCAAGTACATTGTTCACTACTTTAAGCTTCAAAGGTCAATACATTGAAAGACAAGTCAACTATTCATACTCAAGACTCAAGGTGAAGTACAACTCATGTACTACAAATTCAAGCGTCAAAAGATCTCAAGTATAAGCTTCATCATGTGTCAAGATCTCAAGCTTCATGAACTTCAAAGATCATCTATCATTTAAAGAAAAGAACGTTCAATGTTCATATGTCATGGTTAAGGTATGAAAGACCTTAAATTGACCTTAGGGTAGGTCATTTTGAACACATAATTCAAATTGAATCATTTTATAAGTATTTGGTCTGTTCTATGACTAGTCCTGGACTCTGTTCAACTAGTCCTAACACTGGCTCGACCCGTCTATGAAATTCTACAACCAGTCCTAAGTTGTTGCAAATTTTCAGAATTTTTTGGTTAAGCCACGACCAGTCCTGGAGACTTCTCGACCGATCGTGTGAACAGTGCTCGACTTGTTCACGACTAGTCTTACAGCTACGACTCAAACTCCAACAACTATTCCTGGCTCCTCACAACCAGTCATAAGCAAGTCACGACTAGTCATGGAGGCCTCACGACCAGTCATGAAGTGCCTATGACCAGTCGTGGAATGGTTTTATCCGATCGCGCTTAAAATTTTAAAAATTCATTGATCCTACGACCAGTGGTAGTGTCCATAGGACCAGTTGAAGGTACGACTTCTGCACTTATAAATAGACAACGAATTTTAGAGTTTGATATCCAATTCAAGTATAATCAAGACATCACTCTAAGAGATAAGTTTGTAATCTTTTTAAGCCATATTGTGCATATTTAATATTCTCTTTTATTAGCTTTTTATATTTGATTTTGTATTCTGCATTTCAATCTGATTTAAAAGAGGGATTAAAGAATTCCCACTTCTTGGAATCAAAATCAAATAAGAGCTAGCCCAACTTGATTTAATTTAAAATCAATTAGAACCTAGAACCATTTCAAAGTGAGTGTGGACATTGAACTTTTATATTCGAACTTCTACTCCAATTTGGTTCTTCCGGGCTACAACAAAAGGAGAAATCCAGGTATTTTACCTTTGTGTAAATCTTCTGTTTTTGGTTTCTTTTGAGATTGAGCAAAAAAATCTCATTCTTTTGGTTATCTGAGGGGAGCCAGAAAAATCAGAGTGTGGGGTTTTTTAATTTTGTAAGCTCACTTGAAAGACACAATTGTGAGGGTTTTAGGTGAACCTAGAAAAACCTATTTTCATAATAAATGCTAATATCCACTGTGTGAGGATATTAGGAGTGGAGTAGTTGTGTGGCTGTTGTTTAACAGTTGGTGTACACACAGGCGAACCACTATAATTCTTTGTGTTTTGTGGATGTGTGATTTACTTTCTATATCTTTTATCATTCAAGATTGTGGGATGTATTTGTGGATGTGAATGTTGTAATCTTTACATTTCAGCATTGTGGGGAATGTTGTAATAGCTTAGATTTCCTTTTTGTTATTTCCTTTTTATTCTTCTTCAGTTTGAGTTTTTGATACACAAATCGTTCTAGCAAGGTTTTCCTGCCATAAACCCTTGGTTTTTATGGTGTAAGGTTGTCCTTAGAACAACATTTGTATCAACCTCTCAATACTAGAATTTTGAGGTTACTTTCATTTCCGTATTATGGATTGTTTATAGTGCTATCTTTGCTTTAATTGTTTAAATTCCACTGTTATCATTTTAATTTGGTATAGTCCTATTCACACATATAGCTCGGCCTTTTCAAGTGGTATCAGAGCCTAATAGCTCATTTTTAATTATTCTATTTAGATTTATTTCCTGGGCTAATCGATCAGAGCTATTTATAAGATGTAAAATTTTAATAGCCTTTCAGTCACTAGGCCTCCACCATTTGATGGCACCAATTATGCCTATTGGAAAGCCAGAATGAGAATTTTCTTAAAATTTATGGATGAGAGCATGTGGCAAGCCACAATGACTAAATAGACCCCTCCTACCCCTGAAGTAACTGGATCGATGGTTCCAAATCAATGAAAGTCACACCTTATTTTACTTGGACCACACTTCAAAAAGGTGAGAGTAGTGCCAATGCAAAAGCACTAAATGCAATCACTTGCGCACTATCACCAGATGAATTCAAAAGAATTATATCCTGTGATACTGCAAAGCAAGCTTGGGATATTTTAGAAATGACACACGAAGGAACAACAATTATTAAGAAAATAAAGTCCAACTCCTCATAACCAAATTTGAGGAAATACATATGGAAGAAAATGAAATGTTCATGGACTTATATACGAGTTTAAATGACATTGTGAACTCTATGTGGGGTCTTAGTGATAAAATCCCAGAAAGTAAAGTCTGTGCAAAGATACTATGCTCACTTCCTGAACGGTTTAATTCTAAGGTAACTGCGATGTAGGAACTTCATGATACGGACAATATGAGGGTAGAAGAATTGGTTGCGTAAGACCTGTATCCTAGTCCGTACTGTTCAGTCGACTCCCACGATCCTTCTCGTCGAAGTCCGGCAATCTATGACCTTAATTGATGTTTGTGCGCGACCCCAAGTCGTATCCTATAGATTTGAGTCAGCTTCATCCAAGACTTGTACCATTGTGACGGCACCGTTGCCGCGGTTCCAACGTCGCGTCTTGCGCACCGATCTGATACCCAGGTCAGAAGGTGTGAGCCGATATTCTGTTTATGGAAATAAGAGGGATACTTTCAATGTATGAACTGCCTTTTATTTGTTTGGCACACCTAATCTTCCATATTCGTGTAGGGACTATTCCGAGGCGGCTACCGTGGGATAGGTTAACCTCTTGGAACTAATTCTGATACGCATGAGGGACTCTTTGTACGAAATGGCTGCCTCGTTAACGAAGAGTCTTCCAAGCCCTGAGCGCGCTGAGTGCTTAGCACTGAAATAATAGCATCACTTCTACCACTTGCATAGCATATCGGTAGTAGCTACAAGATAAAAAAACTAACTCAAGAACACAAGAGAAGTGCTTTTTGTAGAGCTACAAGAAAGCATCTACTAAGCTAACCATCTAATCTAAGCAGTAGCTCATTAACTGGATTTGACTAAGTTAGATGAGAGAGGATTTGTCTCATTTGCTGTGAGAGGCGTAGCTGGACCGCTTCGAACTCCAAATAAATTCTCAAACTCAACATAGCTACAGCTAGCAGGCACTGGGAATGCTTCGCAACGACGGCTGAAGGCGGATTACGACATGATCCGTTGAACCTTAGTATCCCTCTAGCATACTAACTAGAGAACGACATCGGTTTTACTCTAAAGGGGAGACCTTATGGTAGTATACTCGACCATCTTGAGGCACATCACAACCTACAGGCAACACCAGCGAGACCTAGGAAGGCAACCCGATTGGGAGTCAGAGGATCCATAGTACCTGCAGCCTCCCGGACTTCATATTCATCATTTTTGAAAGCGGATTTAAGGGATCTCTTTTCTGCAATGGAAAAAAGGCGGAGCAGATTTGACTTGGCACAACCTAACGATACATCCAATGCCAATGATCTGTGCCTAGAATGTGTTGTTAGATCTTTGCTCTAGAAAGCTATACAGGCAACAACGAACCCGGTTTGACCGGGGACTTCCCTTTCATTACTTCTTTTATGATGAGGGAACCGCGTCCCCATCAGTCGAAGTGGCAGAATGCCCCCTTGAGTCAAAGGGGGAGCTTCTGCACCTCTCCAAGAGATACGATTCGGTATCTGAATCTACTGAAGGAGAGTGAAGAGGCGGTTACTCTCCCAGCCCATGGGAAAGCCTCTTCCAGCAGGTGCATGGAATGCCCCACAATCAGAATCAAACAGGATGGGTGGAGGTTCGGGATGAAACCAGAGTTGGCTCGCGTGTTTGATTGCTTGGCTCGCTCCGTCCCTAATATCACTATGCTTCTTGCTCTAGTGATCAGGCGGCCCCGTCGGAAGCGGAAGAAGCATCCTGGGAGGCATTTATTTCGAGGAAACGCCGTGCTTTTGCGATCCCAAGAGAATCTCTACAACATGTCCCATCAATCAATCAATCAATCACCTCATGTCAAGTACAAAGCAACCCATGCTTTCTTTCTCCATAAGTCAAGCAACCACCAAGTCAACTCTCTCTCACCCTCTCTCTTACACACCCATACATGTCAATTACACCATCACCTCACCCATCACTCACATTCATCACTCTCTCTCCTACAACTCTATCTCTCTCTCATTTCTCAACACAACTCCCAAGCTAGCAAGAGCATCACACGTCCAAGCTCTTCTATGAGAGAAAAGTGCATGTGTGTGGCCCACTTTCCATCCCAAAAATATATCATCCTAACCCTTCATTTCTCATCCTCTCCATCAAAGTGAAGCACAAGGAGACCGGCGTTCCAACGGACCGAGAAGATCGAACGGTGGGTGCTTATTAGGCTAGATCTTTCCATGTTTTGATGATAGGCCAAGTGAGGCCCACCGATTGATGGTATGGATCTCACTTAGGACCCTAGATGTGGCCGATGGCCTACCTTGATTTTATTATCATTCCATGATGGGGCCATTTTCCATGGACCCCATCATGATGTTTACTTTCTAGTTAAAAAAAAAGGGGGGGGAAGGGGGGGTTTCATTTAGACCTTAGATCTTGGTGGAGAAGGGATCTCCACCGTTGATCTTTGATTTAGTGGGCCCACATGCAATGGGACCCACTTAATGTATGATTGGATGCTTGAAACGAAGGGCCCATAGTGACGGGGTCCCTCCATCACACGTGTTATTTCTCTCTCTCTCTCTCTCTCTCTCTCTCTCTCTCTCTCTCTCTCTCTCCCTTTTGTGATGATATAGTTGTGTGACCCACTTGGATGGACCCCACCTTATATATGTGCTGTATCCACACCACCCACCATTTGATGGCCCACCTAAGCAGGGCCCACCTCAATGCACGTGTTATGCCCAAACCGTCCAGCGTCTAGGGACGTTGGACGTGAGTTAAAACACAAATATAAGCTTGGTTCAAGCCTTGTGGGTGGACCACTTGTGTAGGCCCCACCTTGATGTATGTATGCAATCCACGCCGTCCATTCCTTTCCTTGGTCCGTTTTAGGCGTTGAGCTGAAAAATGAAGTCCATCCGATCTTTTGGCGGGCCATAGCATATAAAACAATGGTTTCTACCATTGAAAACCACCTTGTCGTTTCTATACACTGAAAAATATCAGATATTGGGCTTGTTTGGCTTGCCTTGAACTATGGGAACCAGTGGGCGGGGTGGATTAGCCTGATGCGGGCCCCACGCATGAAAAACCACAAGATTACGCGATTTCAAAAAAAAATAAAATAATATATATGTAGCAAACGCTGTTCCTGCCAGAGGCGCAGGCAGCGCCTGCGACATTTGGGCGAACGAACAACAGACCCACGATCCAGCCGTGGGCCCCACCATGATGTGTGTTTTGTATATCCACATCGTCCATTTTGTAGGCGCTTAGAACAGTAGGCTGCCCTCTAAAAATCAGCCTAATCCAAGACTCAGGTGGCCCACACGGCAGGAAACAGTGGGGGGTTTGAACGTCTGCCATTGAAACCCTTTTTGGGTTGCAGAGGTTTTGAATCAATATGAAATTCGTTTTTACTCTTCATCCAGGTTTGCGTGACCCTATGAACGGATTGGATGGCTTATAAACATTATGGTGGGCCCCACGTGGGACCCACAGTGATATATGTGTTTTATTCACACCGTCCACTGTCGTGAACGGTGGAACTCACCTAGATGTATGTGTTTTATCATGTTGTCCAGCCATTCGGCTGGGCTGCTAGACAGCTAGTGGACCCCACAATGAGGTATATGTTTCATCCATGCCGTCCAGCTATATGGGACCCACCCCACGTGTGGGACTGCACCTGATGTGTGTGTGTGTGTATGTATATATTATATTATATTATATATATTATATATAGATTATATATTATATTATATAATATATAGATGATGGTGGGCCTTCATGGGATCCACCATGATGCATGGGTTGCATCCAAACCATCCACCATTTGGCAAGCTTGTATCACAGGCTTGAGACTAAAAATAAGACAGATCTCTAGTTCAAGTGGACCTCACCTTGGTATATGTATGGGGCCCATTTTGATTTATTTATGGCCGTCCATTGAGGCCCACCTTAGTATATGTATGGGGCCCATTTTGATTTATTTATGGTCTTCCATTGAGGCCCACCTTTGTATGTGTATGAGGTCCATTTTGATTTATTTATGGCCATTCATTGAGGCCCACCTTGGTATATGTATGGGGCCCATTTTGATTTATTTATAGCCGTCCATTGAGGCCCACCTTGGTATGTGTATGAGGCCCATTTTGATTTATTTATGGCCGTCCATTGAGGCCCACCTTGGTATGTGTATGAGGCCCATCTTGATTTATTTATGGCCGTCCATTGAGGCCCATGTGACTAGGCCCATTTTGACGTATTTTAAGGCCCATCTTGATTTAGTTATGGCCCATCCATTAGGGCCCACCTTTGATATGTATGAGACCTATTTATGAGGTATTTATGAGGCCCACCTTTGATATGTTTATGGCCAGTTGTTGAGGCCTACTTGATGTATATGAGGCCCATATGATGTGGCTCATTTGATGCATTTGGAGCCCATGGGTTGAGGCCCATTGTAATGTATTAGGGCCCATGGGTTAAGACCCATCGCGATGTATTAGGGCCTGTGGGTTGAGGCCCATTTGATGTATTTGAGGCCCATGGGTCGAGGCCCAATGGGATGTATATAAGGTCTATTGCATTGTGTGATTCCACCATGGGTTATGTAATGACATTTATGGCGGGCCATGCCTTGAGAGTAATGTTGGTTTGACGTCCACATTGTAAGAATAATGTTAGTTAAATGTCTGCATTATAACTCTCCCTAGGGCCCATTGATAGGCTCATACTTGTTGTGTGTAGGCCATTAAAGCCCATTTTCGTTGTGAGGATAGTTCATCACCATATAAAATGCTTAGTATAACTCCATGATTCATGCCCATATGCATTATATGTATGCCTGATATGAGGAATGTTTGATCATAGCATACGCCATTGGGCAGACTATTTACGGGACTCCTTATGAGACAGAGTGCCCACATTATCGCACCTTATGCGCAGGATTGCCGCATGACTGGATAGTGTGAATCATGCATCTCACATATATGTGACTTGATCATTGTACGCCCTAGCGACATCAGGGTCGTGGCCTCCACAGACACATCGTGGATGGCCAGATGGGACACCGAAAATGCTTGGTTCTAGTACTGTGGGCACGTAGGATGTTCTTGGGTGAAAATCCCAGAACCTTCTTAGTACTAAGAGATGCTCCAACATCTAGACCGAGTAGAATATGAGCGTCGGTGCCTATACCATGAGGTCTTGTCTCCCACTGTGTCGTGGTCGGTTGGAAGGGGGTGTGGCCTTATCCACCCGAGTGAGGAGGCTATAAGCTAAGCTGAGTATGACCAGCTCGTAAATGGGCCCGCTATCGACGAGTCAGGCTTGATATTGGCAGGTGGATAGTGAGGTCTCTTCCACTCACTGGGCTGTGCAGCTAGGGAGGAGGCAGTCGAAGTGAAGTGCAATAGACCCCGGTGATTTCTCCAGAGAGCAACCGTACTGATATGTGGACTTATTGAGCAGGAATTACATATCCATTCATTCATTCATTCACTATCCACTCGGGCTGGTGGTGCGTAACTATTTGTTACTGTACCATCGCACGGCCAGGATTTCGGTTGGGCGCGCGACTAACCTGAGATTAGGAGTTTACCACATTAAGTCGGACTATCCAAATTTAGGTATGGGACTGGTTTGGATAGAAGTCCCTTGTGGTGGACCCCGTAGCCTATGATACTACATACTATCAACCCGACTTCACATCCCAGCATGGTCATTTCATTCGCACCGCATATTACATTGCATCTGTAGTACTTAGCATTTTGGGTTACTATGTTTTTGCACTTATATGGCCTAGATGAGGTTGATGGTATTCGTGGCTCGTCAGGATTTGCATATTGCATTGCATCCTCAGCATCTGTTATTGTCTTATTATGTTTTGCATCGCATTTCCTTAGTACGGCTGATAGCACTCATGGACTTACCAATGTATTTTCGCTTACTCTGATATCGTATGATTCATGTCTTGTCAGTATTTCCGCTTATTCCGATGATGTATGATTTATGGGTTTTATGGTATACTTGGCACTTATCTTGTGCATACACTTTCACCACCCTCTAAGCTTTTGTAAGCTTATGCACGATAGATGCATGGAGGTGGCGTTAGGTTGCAGCAGCGTTGAGCTTGGAGCGTGCAGTTGTCCTCTAGAGCTTTGATTTCGATATATATGTATTTTCCTTTAAGCATTGTATTCAAATGTTTATATTAGTGAATATGTGATGATGATGTTGCCTTTGTGATTTGGGTAAACTTGTGGTTATGCTCCATTACAAACAAAAAAAAAATTTCACACTGAAAATCCTCCTTGTAGGATCCCAGGATCGAAATCTGGCATGTGAGTACTGGAATCCAAGAATGGGGTACTACGGAGGCTGTCGGCGCTGGATTCGGTGATCGAAAATTTTGTGAGCCCGGTTTCCGAGTTTGGGGCGTGACAGGTTGGGTCTTTACAAACCTATGAGTTAACTTCTAAAGCTCCTAAAGGTAAATCTATCGCCCTTAAATCTTCTAAATGTATTTCTTAAGAAAATTCTAATTTAAAAAATTTTGAATATGATATGGCCCTTTTAACTAAGAAGTTTTACAAAATTTTCAAAAGTAAAAGGAGGGTTGATTTTCAAAAATCTAATGATAAGAAAAGATCTAAATCTAAAACTTGAAAATCATTAAAAGATAGCCAATGTTACAACTGCCATGAATATGGGCATTTAGCAAACAAGTGTCCTAGAAAGGACAAACCCAAAAAGAAGGGTATGTTAGCTACTTGGAATGAATCCTCTGACTCTGAAGCCTCTTCTGAATCAGAAGATTCTGAAACTGAGTTGGGCAATGATGTCAAAGCCCTTATGACTCTAGCCAAGTTCACTTTTTCAGATCATGATGATTTAACTAGTGAAGAAAATCTAAATAGTGATCATGAAAATGAAGAAGATCTTTAAGATGCTTACAATGCCCCATATAAGGAAAGTTGTAAGATTGTGGTGAAACTAAAACTTCAGAAAGAAAAGTTTTCGAAACTTAAAGAACATTTAGATACTCTTGTTTTAGAAAAATCCTACATTTCAGATTGTTTTAAAAAGACTAAATGTGATTTAGATTTCAAAACCTCCCTTATTGAAAATCTTAAATCTAAAACTGAAAAACTAAAACTTGAAGTCTCTTCACTTTTGAGTTTAAAAGACACTTGAAGGTATGCCCAAGGTAATCCTAAGTTAGAAAAGCTTTTGTCTGAATCAAGAAAATGTGGCAACCGATCTGGTTTGGGCTACAACAAAAGTACTCCTAAACATAAGAATACTCCTCCTAAGTTTGTGAAAGGAGAGTCTTTAAACTCAAAACGAAAAAGTACAAATCAAAATTTTTCTAAAAATGCTAAAACTTTTCAATTCTTAAAACCTAAAAGCAACCATATCAACTATAAAAATCAAAACCGAAATCCATTAGCTAAGAAAATTGTTGATTTACTTAAGGAGCTCTTAAAAACTAACTCAGTAGGTCATTCTTATAACAACTATAATCATAAGAAGATGAACTATACTCTTAAACCCAAAACAGTTATGAAATGGGTTCCTAAGGTTACTTTCTTGGTTGCCCACATGACTTTTAAAGCTTCAATGTAAGGCCCGTGTCCTAGACTGTATCGTTCCGTAGGCTTCCGCGGTCCTTCCGGTCGAATTCCAGCGACCCGCGATCTGTTATTGGCATATGCGCGCGATCTTAAGTTGTGTCAAGTATATTTGAGTCGGCTCGAGTCGAAACTTGTACCGTCATGACTGCATTATCGCCACGGTTCCAATGCCGCGTCTCGTGCGTCAATGCAACGCTCGGATGACTAGTGATGGCCCACGCATTGTAATGACTGTTGACTGCACGTTGCGGGACCCACCTATTGCAATGACACAATTTTCTAAGCCTTTATGGGGTGATGTGCTAGGTAATCATTCCTTCACCTTTTCCCAAAAGTCAACATCTACCCTTACCTAGGCATTAATGATGGCCTTACACCATTATGACAAGCCATAATAACCTCTCTCTCTCTTATCTCTCTCTCCCTCCCTCTTTCTTCCTTATTCTCCAACCTTTGCTAGAGCCATGGACGTCCCAACCCATCTCCATGGCTAGCCCTCTTACACCTTAGATCCCCTTCAATCCTGCCATTAGAAGCCCATCTCCACCGTTGAAAAGGATCCTAGAAGGCTTGAAGACCCGAAGGATTAAAGAATGAGTCGATCTAGAGGTGGGTGCTTCTCTCTCTCTCTCTTTTCATTTTTACAGGATGTGTGGCCCATCTCTCTCTCTCTCTCTTTTCATTTTTATGTGATGTGTGGCCCACTTGGATGGACCCCACCTTGATGAATGTTTTATCCACACCATCCATGCATATGGTGGCCCACCTAAACCGTACGTGTGAAGGTGGGGCCCACCTGAACATGTGTTGCATCCAAAACCGTCCAGGACGCTGGACGTCAGTGAAGCATGGAATGATGGAGTAGTTGCTGTCAAGACAGCACAAAGATATAAGCTTGGTTCAAGCTTTGGGGTGGGCAGCTTATGCAGGCCCCATGTTGATGTATGGACCTAATCCAAACCGTCCATTCCATTCTCGGGTTCATTTTAGCCATTGAGCCGAAAAATGAAGTTGATCTGAGTATCTGGTGGGCCATAGCATGAGGAACTATAGTGGTTACCGTTGAAAAATCAACTACTATGTCTATTCATCAAAATATATTCAATATTGGGCTCGTTTGCCTTGTATTAAGCCATGGGACCCAACAGCAGGGTCAGATTCCACTGATACGGGCCCCACGCATGTAAAACATCAGTTTCTTGTGATTTCAAAAAAAAAATAATAACCATAATATACAACTGCTGCTGCTGTCAGACGCGCTGACAGTGCCTGCACCAGCGGGCGGGCGGTCGATTGGCAGGGACCCACGGTCCCAGCCGTTCATATGGTGGGCCACCTCCATCAGTAGGCCCCCTCCAAATTTCAGCAACACTCAAGGCTCAGGTGACCCACATCAGAAGAAACAGTGGGTTGTATTGTTTGCCATTGAAACCTATTCTTGGGTCCACATAAGTCTTGGATCAAGGTGAAATTTGTCTTTCGTTTTCATCCAGGTCCGCCTGACCTTACCAACGGGTTGGATTGCAATTGAGCATCATGGTGGGCCCCAAGTGGAAACCACAATGATGCATGTACTTTATTGCCACCGTCCAGGCAAACGGTGGATCGCACGGTAATGTATGTGTTTCATTCAAACCGTCCGGCCATTTTGCTGGCTGCTGGATGAGTACTGGACCCAACCATGATGCATGTGTTGCATCCAAGCCATCAATCCATTTTGCAAGCTCATTATTGGGTATGAGCTAAAGAATGAGCCAGATCCATCCATCTATGGGATCCATCATGATGCATGTGTTGCACCCAAGCCTTCCAACCATTTGGAAAGCTCATTTTTGGGCATGAGCTGAAGAATGAGGCAGATTTAGGATCAAGTGGACCACGTTACAAATAATAGTGGGGATTGAGTCCCTGCCATTGAAATCCTTTGTTGTCACAAAAGTTTGGATTAGTAGGAAAGGTGTTTTCCTCTTAATCCAAGTTTGCGTGACCTTATGACCGGATTGGATAGAAAATAAATGTTAGTGTGGGCTCTGGGAATCCTTAATGGTGGAAAAATCACTATCTCCACTTATATTTGGGTGTGGCCCATTTGGTATGCATGGGGCCCAATTGGTGTGGTCCATTTGAGATATATAAAGCCCATGTGATGTGGCCCATTGTGATGTATTAGGGCCCATGGGTTGAGGCCCATTGTGATGTATTTGGGGCCCGTGGGTTGAGACCCATTGTGATGTATTCAAGGCTCGTTATTGAGGCCCACCTTGATGTGTATTAGGCCCGTTGTTGAGGCCCACCTTGGTATATGTATGGGGCCCATTTTGATTTATTTATGGCCGTCCATTGAGGCCCACCTTAGCATATGTATGGGGCCCATTTTGATTTATTTATGGTCGTCCATTGAGGCCCATACGATATGCATATGACCCATGTGATTAGGCCCCATTGAGGCCCACCTTGGTATGTGTATGAGGCCCATCTTGATGTAGTTATGGCCCATCTATGAGGCCCACCTTTGATATGTTTGTGGCCCATCTGTGAGACCCACCTTTGATTTGTTTATGGTCCGTTGATGTAGCCCACTTGATGTATATAAGGCCCATGTGGAGGGTCCACATGTTATATATTTAAGGCCCATGTGCAGGGCCCACCCTTGTGTATATGAGGCCCGTTGGTGCGGTCCGTCGATGCGGCCCACTTGATGTATTTGAGGCCCATGGGTTGCGACCCATCATGATGTACTAAGGCCCATGGGTCATGGCCCATGGAGATGTATTTAAGCTATAAGTCGTGACCCATTTTGATGTATTTTCGGCCCATTTAGTAAGGCCCAATGACATGTATTTTCCAACCCATTGTGATGTACTCGAGGCCCATGGGCGTGGCCCATTGTGATACACTTGTGGCCCATGAGTGAGGCCCATGGCGATGTATATTAGGCCCTTATGTAAGGTCATGGGCCCACTATGCGTATGGCTCTATGTGGGCCACTCCTTGGGAGCAATGTTGGTTAAATGACACATTGATGGGCAATGATGGTTGGATGTCCACATTGTGACCTTCCCTTAGGTCTTGTTTACCGATTTTGATTATCGATCGATCCCAGTTATCGTGACCGATTTACCGACTCTGATTACTGATCTATCTGATTGTTGTGGCCAATTTGCCGATTCTGATTATCGATTGATCCGATTGTCGTGACTGATTTGCCGATTCTGATTATCGATTGATCCGGTTGTCGTGACCGATTTGCCGATTCTGATTATCGATCGATCCGATTATCGTGACCGATTTACCGATTCTGATTAGCGATCGAGGCTGATTATCGTGACCGATTTACTGACTTTGATTATCAATCGATCCCAGTTATCGTGACCGATTTACCGACTCTGATTACCGATCTATCTGATTGTTGTGACCAATTTGCCGATTCTGATTATCGATTGATCCGATTGTCGTGACCGATTTGCCGATTCTGATTATCGATTAATCCGGTTGTCGTGACCGATTTGCCGATTCTGATTATCGATCGATCCGATTATCGTGACCGATTTACCGATTCTGATTAGCGATCGAGGCTGATTATCGTGACCGATTTACTGACTTTGATTATCGATCGATCCCAGTTATCGTGACCGATTTACCGATTCTGATTATCGATCTATTTGATTGTTGTGACCGATTTGCCGATTCTGATTATCGATTGATCCGATTGTCGTGACCGATTTGCCGATTCTGATTATCGATTGATCCGGTTGTCGTGACCGATTTGCCGATTCTGATTATCGATTGATCCGATTGTCGTGACCGATTTACCGATTCTGAGTATCGATCAATCCGATTGTCGTGACTGATTTGCTGACTTTGATTATCGATCGATCCCAGTTATCATGACCGATTTACTGATCCCGATTATCGATCTATCCGATTGTTGTGACCGATTTGCCGATTCGGATTAGCGATCGAGGCTGATTATCGTGACCGGTTTACCGATTCTGATTATCGATCGATCCCGATTGTTGAGATCGAGCATCAAAGCCGATTCCGATTGTCGAGACCTTTATGATGTATATGTGAACCGTAGTTGAGGTCTAATGTGATATATTCATGGCCCATGGGCAAGGCCCGTTGTGGTGTATTCGTGGCCTATGGGCAAGGCCATTGTGATATGTATTAGGCCCAGAATGTATGACGCATTTGATGTATTCGTGACCCATGTGTAGGGCCCAGAGGTCATGTATTTGAAACCCATGAGCAGGGCCCACCTGTTGTGTATATATGGCTCTTGAGTGAGGCCCATGGTGTTGTATATTTAACCCTTGTGAGAGGTCATGGGTCCATTATATGTTAGGATCTATGAGGGCCATTCCTCAGGGGCAATGTTGGTTAAATGTCCACATTGTTGAGGTTGATTGTCGATGCCATTTATTGATACCGATTATGAGTATGTGACCGCATAGCATCATGATACATGCCTATACGCATCATCCGCATGTTTGTTATGAGATGTGGTTGACCATTGCATATGTCATTGGGCAGGTTGTTATGAGACTCCCTGATAGGCGAAGGTTATCTCACATGAGCGCACGGTATGCGCAGAGTTGATACATGACTGGATTGTATGACTCATGCATCTTGCATTGTGAGCCCTAGCGACATCAGGGTTGTAGCCTCCACAGGCATATCGTGGATGGCCAGACGGGACACCGGAAATCTGTTCTACATGGGGTGCTATAGATATCCCTGGGTGAAAGTCCCTAAACCCTCTTGGTTCCAGAGGTTGCTCCAACGTCTAGACCGAGTGGATGCATGAGCACATGAGGGCCGTATACCGTTAGGCCGCGTCTCCCACCGGGTCGTGATCGGTTGGAAGGGGGTACGACCTTACCTGCCCGAGAGGAGGGGACAATGCTAGGCTAAGTCTGACCAGCTCGAGGAATGGGTCCGCTATCGACGAGCCGGCCCGATATTAGCAAAAGGATAGTGAGGTCTCTTCCACTCACCTTGTTGCGCGCGATGGGGTGGCAACTAGCGTTTGGAGTGTAATAGACCCGGTGATTTCCCGAGAGAGCATCGTATCGATATGTGGACTTATTGAGCGGGCATTGCATACTCATTCATTCATTCATTCACTATCCACTTGGGCGGATGGTGCGCAACCATTTGTTACGTGTACATTCGCATGACCAGGATTTCGGTTGGCGCGCAACTAACCTGAGATCGAGTTTACCACATCGAGTCCGACTATCCAAATTTAGGTATGGGATGGTTTGGATAGAAGTCCCTTGTGATGGACCCCGTGACTGCGATACTACGTACTATCATCCCGACTTCACACTCCAAAGATGGTCATTCCATTCGCACCACATATCGCATTACATCCGATGCATATGGCATTTCGGGTTGCTATGTTTATGCATTTATATGACCTAGATACAATAGACTGTATACATGGACTCATCAGAATTTGTATATTACATTGCATCAGCGGCATCAGATATTCGGCGTATTGTATCCGCATTGCATAATTGATCTACATTGATTCAACAGAATATGATTTTGTTTTTTTTATATTTCTTCTTATCATTGCCTGGATAAGACTGATGTTATTTAGCATGTTTTCGCATTCCTCTGATTTCGTATGATTTATGATCTTGCTAGTATTTCTGATATAGTATGATTATGGGTTTATCAGTATTTTCTCTTACTCTGATTACTCTGATATTGCTTACTTGGCACTTACCTTATGCACACACTTACACCACCCTCTAAGCTTTCTATAAGCTTATGCACGATAGATGCGTGCAGGTGATGTTAGGTTGCCGCAGTGTTGAGCTTGGAAGCGTGCAGCGACCTTCTGGAGCTTGATTTTCGATTTATGTATTTCCTTTTAGCATTGTACTCAAATGATTATATTAGTGGATATGTAATGATAATGTTGCTTTTGTGAATTGGGTAATTTTATGGTTATGCTTATTATGAGTTAAATGTACTAAAAAAAAAAATCCTCCTTGTAGGATCCCAGGATCGGAAATCTAGCGTTTGGACACTAGGAGCAGAGAATGGGATACTACGGAGGCTGTCGGCACTGAATTTGGCGATCGGGATTCTTGTGAATCCGATTTCCGGGTTTGGGGCGTGACATTCAAGCCATTCAAAGTGGTACCTAGACAGTGGATGCTCTAGACACATGGCTGGTGACAAAGGTCTGTTCACCAATCTTAAAGACATGACTGATGGTTCACTCACATTTGGTGATAGTAGCAACTGCAGGATTATTGGTCAAGGTACGGTTCAAATTTCTAACCTCCCTTTATTTGAGAATGTTTTATATGTTGAAGGGTTAAAACACAACTTGTTAAGCATTTCTCAAATATGAGATAAAAATCATAGCGTAAAATTTTCTAACCTAGAGTGTGAAATTTTAAATAAAGATGGTTCAGTCATATTAACTGGTCGTAGAACTTTTGAAAACCGCTACATTGTAAGTGAGTCAAGCTCGTCTAATCTATCGTGCTACATGGTTCATAGCGATGAGTCAGAGTTATGGCACAAATGCCTTGGACATGTACACTACCGCAATTTATATAGATTGAGCAAAAGAGAACTGATAAGAGGTCTACCTAAATTACAGAAAGTAGACAAAATATGTGGCAAATGCCAGATTGGCAAGCAAACTAGGAGCTCTCACAAAAAAGTGGACTCTATAGGTCAATTAGAAACCTTTGATGAAGTAAAAAGAGTTCTCAAACAGATCCAAACGGAAAAAGGTTCTCAAGTCTGTAAGATCCATAGTGATCATGGATTAGAATTTGAGAATAGCAGCTTTGAGAAATTCTGTAGCGATCAGGGAATATCACATGAATTCTCTATACCCAAAACACCACAAAAAAATGGAATTGTTGAAAGAAAAAATAGAGTGCTTTAAGAAATGGCAAATGTAATGTTGAATAGTATGAAGCTTCCTAAAAATCTTTGGGCCGAAGCTGTAAATACTGCCTACTATAAAATCAATCGGGTTTATATAAGTAAGTCAAATAATAAAACTGCTTATGAAATGTGGTTTGATAAGAAGCCTACTGTTAAATACTTTCGAGTTTTTGGCAGCAAGTGCTATATTTTATGTGACTGTGAAAATCTGGGTAAGTTCAACACCAAAAGTGATGAAGGGATCTTTTTAGGATATGCTTTGAATAGTCGAGCGTATCGAGTACTGAATAAGAGGACTGGTGTGATTCAAGAGTATTAATGTGGTCATTGACGATCACTTGAATACACCTGCTTCAAGTTCAGATAATGATGAAGTTCTTCTAATTGACAAACCAGATACTTCATCAAGTCAAAATAACCCTAAACTGAGGATTGTTAAAGATCATCCAACCACTCAGATTCTTGAAAACCCTCTCACTAGTGTGCGCTAGAAGATATATGTAATTACGTGTGCTTTACATCTCAGATAGAACCAGCTAACATAAAAGAAGCTCTTACTAACGAAAACTGGATTGTTGCGATGCAAGAAGAGCTTAATCAATTTGTTAGAAATGATGTATGGTACCTAGTTACTAGATCTAAAGATAAACATATTATCGGAACTAAGTGAATTTTCAAAAATAAGTCTGATGAACTTAGTAATATAATTTGAAACAAGGCTAGACTAGTGTACTAGGGTACACTCAAATTAAAGGCATCGATTATGATGAAACCTTTACCCCAGTAGCTTGTCTTGAATCAATCAGACTGTTTATATACATTGCTTATTTTAGAAATTTCAAAATTTATCAAATGGATGTAAAGAGTGCCTTCTTGAATGACGATTTGCATGAAGAAGTATATGTTGAACAACCAATGAGTTTTGAAGACCCTAAGAATGTTGATCATGTCTATCGCTTAAAAAAGGCTCTCTACAGTTTGAAACAAGATCCTAGGGCATGGTACGAAAAATTAACTAAATTTCTACTAAGTCATAATTTTCTAATGGGAAGTGTTGATAAGACTCTGTTTGTTAAGAAACATAACGATCATATCGTAATAGTGCAGATCTATGTTGATGATATTATTTATAGATCTACCTGTACTAACATTACTGTTGAGTTTGCAGATCTTATAAAATCTAAGTTCGAAATGAGCATGGTTGGGGAATTGAATTATTTCTTAGGGTTACAAGTTAAACAGCAACCTAATGGTATTTTTATTTCTCAAACCAAATATGCTCTGAACTTAGTTAAAAAGTTTGAATTTGATAATGGAAAAAACTTTAATACTCCTATGAGTACAACATTAAGACTCTCAAAGGACTCTATAGGTAAGAGTGTGGATCCTAAACTATATCGTAGTATGATTGGTGGTTTACTTTATTTAACTGTAAGTAGACCTAATATTGCATTTAGTGTAGGGATTTGCGCTAGATATCAATCTAACCCTAAAGAGTCACATTTAACTGTTGTTAAGTGGATTATAAGATATGTCACAAGTACAGCAAATTTAGGTCTCTGGTATCCACATGATACTAATGTTCAATTAGCTAGTTTCGCTAATGTTGATTAGGCTGGTAACGTTGATGATAGGAAATCAACCAGTGGTGGTTGTTTCTATGTTGGGAACTGTTTAGTTTCTTGGCAGAGTAAGAAATAAAGTTCCGTATCGCTCTCAACTACTGAGGCTAAATACATCGCGGCTGAAAATGCATGTACTCAGCTTGTATGGATGAATAGAATGTTAAGCGATTACGGAATTGCACAGGATTCAATGGTTTTATATTGTGATAATTTCAGTGTAATAAATATATCTAAAAACCCAATCCAGCATTCACGAACCAAGCACATTGACGTTATATATTACTACATTCATGAATTAGTGGAAGAAAAGACAATTTCATTGGAATACATTCTGACCGAGACTCAACTTGCTGACATTTTCACTAAACTGCTCGATAAAAGAAGGTTTAATAAATTGAAATTTGATCTTGATATGTGCAATTTAAATTGATTATTTATGCATTTCTATATTATAGTTTATATATTTGTTATATTATAATTTTAAATTTTAAAATTATGTGAAAAATGCATGTTTTTAACTGTGCACGACCAGTCGAGGACGTACTTGACCAGTCGTGGCACGACCGGCCGAGGATGTCCCATGACCAGTCATGTAGTACACTGGTTCTTGTAATTTGGGGGAAAACCCTTTCTTCCTCATTTGCTCTTTCTTCTCCAACGGGCCGTAGCTCGACCAGTCGTACCCAACTTTTTGATTCCTCAAGATTAATGCATTATTTTAGTTTTTCTTGTAAATTCAAACTCTAATCTCTTCATTTTCATACTTGGAGTGATTTATTTCAAGTTTCCTTGAAGTTTTTGGGGTTTTCTTCTCCAAAATCTAATTTTGAGAAAACCCATTCTTCATCTTTTACAACCTCTTGATTTCTTGTATTCCAAATTGCAAATGGATGCCAAAGGTAAAAAGAAAAACACTCGTGGTCCTTCCTCAT
The DNA here is from genome assembly GCF_029962835.1 of Magnolia sinica. Classification (NCBI taxonomy): domain Eukaryota; kingdom Viridiplantae; phylum Streptophyta; class Magnoliopsida; order Magnoliales; family Magnoliaceae; genus Magnolia; species Magnolia sinica. Next base: position 52,781,730 of record NC_080580.1, read on the forward strand.
CTCGTTCTTCAACTATAACAAGGCGCCACCTTCAGTCACCCGAAGATGATCCTCCCTATGTGCGGGTTTGAGGTTGCGCAATATAATAGTTGAGCGACCTGTGCATGTTGAACATATTGCTCCTTTTGGTCTCCTTCCTCTTCTCCAAGCTGTAGGATGGGCTAACATTCTACATTGGGGTGGGCCGGCATACTAGTCTATTGCGCAGGCTATGTTTGCTTGCATTTTTGAGTTTTCAACTGAGAATTTAACTTTTTTAATTGCAACTAAAGAAGGCCCATTTCATGTTGACCGCCATCTAATTTCTGGGCTAATGGACATACCTGTCAATGATGAGGGTATTCCTATTAGCACTCTAGTTGAGAAACCATCTGAATCAGAAAAATGCATGCTTATTAGAGCATTACGCAATATGGATGAGCAATGGAGTCAAAATGGGAATGTGCTTGCTTCAAAGTACTTGTTACCCAGATATAGGGTTTTACATCGAATATTTATTTCAAATCTGTATCCGCATTCTGGTAACAAAACCGAACTGACTTCTTTTATGGTTCGGATTTTGCATTCTATCATCTCTAGTAAAAATGTCTATCTTCCTTTTTTAATCCGTCATTTCATCATTCAATTTCGTCTCCATCGTGGTCACAATGATATCTTGTTTGCATATCTTATGACTGTGTTGGCTACTCATATGTTAGTAGCTATGCCTGTTGGAGAGGCTCCTATTCATCACCTTATTTTCAACAACTCAAATATAAACAAAATGAAATTGAGGTTGGCTCCAAGCCAAGTCCATGTGGGTGGTGGTAGAGCTGAAGTAATGAATGAAGAAGAAGGTGGCGATTTACCTCCAGATAATATAAATATGGACGATATCTTTAATGAGATTGAATCAGATTCTGAGGCTGACCCTGACTATCAGCCTTCTGGTTTTGATGAGAGGTTGCATTCTCTTAAGGAACAGGTGGCTCAGATTCGTATATCCCAAGATTCTCAATTTGCTTATTTATGCAAATATATGAGGCTCCTTAACAAGGGTTTACACTAATTTAATCCATCTATTCCAGTTCCCTCTTCTGGATCTGATTAATTTTTTTTATACCTATGGTCTATAATAACTTTTTTAATACTTTTCTTTCTTTCAGTTTGTGAGACTGACTTTGGTTGAATTTGGTTTATGCTGGTTAATGATATATGAACTTTAGTTGCTTATATCTTTCATATCTTGACTAGTGTGCTCCCTTATTCCTCTTTTGTTTACTTTCCTCTTCCATATCTTACTTGCTTCCTTTGTCATTTTGTGACAAAAAGGGGGAGAATAATTTTGTTATGATTGCTTGATATGGATATGGATTATGGGTAGTAGCATTTCTTCTTATGTGTGCTACTCAGGGGGAGTAAGTAAGAAGGTGTTTCATGATAGTGCGTTCTGGTTATTGTAACAGGTGCATTATACTTTCTTGTATATATATGGTGCATGATTCTTTATTAAGCATGTTATGTTTATCTTATTTCTAATGGAGTGTGTTTTGTCACAAATTTGACAAAGGGGGAGATTGTTAGTGCTATGGTTTTTTGCTCCTTTGATTGTCAAATTTTGTAGTGCCAAAACCACAATCTGTCTTGTGTAGCACATTGATATATATATTCAAGGCAATACATCACACATACAAGGACAATGTTTCAAGACAAGAACAAAGATCTACTTCAAGAAATGCAAGATCAAGTACATTGTTCACTACTTTAAGCTTCAAAGGTCAATACATTGAAAGACAAGTCAACTATTCATACTCAAGACTCAATGTGAAGTACAACTCATGTACTACAAATTCAAGCTTCAAAAGATCTTAAGTACAAGCTTCATCACGTGTCAAGATCTCAAGCTTCATAAACTTCAAAGATCATCTATCATTTGAAGAAAAGAAGGTTCAATGTTCATATGTCATGGTTAAGGTATGAAAGACCTTAGATTGAGGGTATGTCATTTTGAACACATAATTCAAATTAAATCATTTTATAAGTATTTGGTCTATTCTACGACTAGTCCTGGACTCTATTCGACTAGTCCTAGCACTGGCTCGACCAGTCCATGAAATTTCATGACCAGTCCTAAGTTGTTGCAAATTTTTAGAATTTTTTAGTTAAGCCACAATCAGTCCTGGAGACTTTTCGACCAGTCGTGTGAACAGTACTCGACTCGTTCACGACCAGTCCTGCAACTATGACTCAAACTCTAGCAACTATTCCTGGCTCCTCACGACCAGTCGTGGGCAAGTTGTAAGCCCCGTATCCTAGACCGTACCGTTCCATAGACTTCCGCGGTCTTCCCGATCGAATTCTGGCAACCTTCGACCCTTAACCGGTATTTGCACGCGACCTTGATTCTCATGCCGTCAACCCGAGTTGACTCAACCCAAGACTTGTACCATAGTGAACGCGCCATCGCCTCGATTCCGTTGCCGCGACTCCCGCGCTGAGGTGATACCCTGGTCAGGAGATGTGGGTCAGCGTTCGGTGCGAGAAAAATGTCGCGCGTTGCAAAACTCGAGAGAATCTCTACGAGATGTCACCTCAATCAATCAATCAATCCATCCCATCATGTCAAGTACACATCACCTTTCACCCTTTCCCAAGCAAGCCCCAAAGTCCAAAAGCTCTTCCACACCCATCACCACCACACCCATCACTCCATCACCCATCACTCACTCTCTCTCCCTTTACAAGTCTCTCTCTCATTTTCAAACTTTTCCAAGCAAGAGAAAGTCCATACGTATGAGCCTCTCCAAGTTTTCCTAAGCAATAAAGGTGGCCCACTTTCCCACCCTCTCATCTCCCATCTCAACCATCCAAACCTCATCTCCTTCATTGGAATCGAAGCTAAGGAGCTAAGGAAGCCAAGGGAGCAAGAAGATCAAGCGGTGGGTGCTTTGATAGGGTAGTTTTAATGTCTTTAAGATGGGCCAAGTGAGGCCAACCGATCAATGGTTTGGATCTCACTTTGGACCCTAAGATGTGGCCGATGGCCCACTTGGATCATCATGATCATTCCATGATGGGGCCATTCTCCATGGACCCCATCATGATGTTTATTTTCCTTGCATACTTAGGGTCATCTAGACCGTCTAATTTATTGGAGAAGGGATCTCCACCGTTGGATTTTGATTTAATGGGCCCATATGTAATGGGACCCACTTGATGTATGATTTAGTGCAAGGGAGGGCCCATAGTGCCCGGGTCCCTCCATCACGCATGTCCCACTCTCTATCTCTCTCTCTCTCCCTCTCTATTTCTTTTTTTATGTGTGATGATAATGAGGTTGTGTGGCCCACTTGAATGGACCCCACCATGAAGTAAGTAATTTATCCAAATCGTCTATGGGTGGGGCCCACCTTATATGTACTGTACCCACACCATCCTCCATGAGGTGGCCCACCTAAGCAGGGCCCACCTCTAATTTATTGCTAAGTCCAGTGTCCAGGGACGCTGGACGTTTGATTGGAAAACACAAATATCAGCTTATTTCGAAGCTTAAGGGTGGCCCACTTATTTTGGCCCCACCTTGATGTATGTCTTCAATCCACACCGTCCATTCCTTTTCCAACCTCATTTTAGGCATTAAATCGAAAAATGGTGTCAACCCGAGGTCCTGGCGGGCCATACCATATCAAATGGTGGTTTTCACCATTGAAACCTTCCCTGATTGTTTATACGCTGGAATATGCCCAATATTGGGCTCGTTTTGCTTATCTTGAGCCATGGAGGGCCATTGGACGGAGTGGATTCTCAAAATGTGGACCCCACCTGTGACAAACCACAGGAATTTGAAAATTAAAAAAAATATAATATCAGCAGCAGCGCTGCTGTGTCAGAGCAGGCAGCGCCTGCTGCTGCCTGCGCACCAGCGGACAGACGGACTGGCAGACGGCCAGCAACCCACGGCTGTAGCCGTGGGCCCCACCTTGATGTTTATTTGTCATCCAATCCATTCATATGGTGGGCCCTCAGGGCAATGGACCACCCTCCAAATTTCAGGTCCATCCAAGACTCAGGTGGCCCACATTATAGGAAACAGTGTGAATTGAACTCTACCATTGAAACCCCTTTTGGGTCCACAGAAGTTTAGGATCAATATGAAATTTGTTTTTCCACTTCAATCCAGGTCTGTGTGACCTTCTCAACAGGTTGGATGGAAAGCAAACATTATGGTGGGCCCCACGTGGAGCCCACAGCGATATATGTGTTTCATTTCCACCGTCCGCCTGGATGGTGGAGCCCACTATGATATTTGTATTTTTATCCCCACCGTCCAGGGAACGGTGGGTGTGTTCATGTGCGTGCGTGTGTGGGTGTGTACGTGTGTATGTATATATATTTATATATATATATATATATATATATATATATATATATGTGTGTGTGTGTGTAATGACCCAGAAAATTTTGTGCTTTTTTTCCCTAAGTAGTTGTTTTTGGGGTAATTAGCACTATACTCGATTGCTTGTGAAATCTGCATCAATCACTTTAAATTATATCTGCATGACTCAAAACTTGTAGATTAGTTAACACTATGTTACTCTGAAATCTGGGATCCATCGCTAAATCCAGTTGTTCTGGGGAATTTTTAGAAGTTTTGGATCGGACATGGACCGCGCGTCGAAAGTCCGATAGCGATGATCTTAGGCTGTTACGGTCACCATGTTGGGCTTGACCATCACCTCGAAAATCAAGTCCATGTGATGTTCTGGGTCGATTTGATTGAGTTCGGAGTGAAGAGTGTGTGAACGGTTGGAAATTTATTAAGCTTTTATAAAATCTGAGTCGTGTCGCTTGCGCAACGATTTTAAGCTATCTGACCGTTGGATTCTGACCTAATTTCACCCTCTGATCAGGGAAGGTGGCCCAGGCATGTCCTTATGCTTATGGACCTGATCGAGATTCCGTGACCGTTGAATTGAGTGTTGTCCGCCACGGCTGATCTGAAGAGCCGGTCGGTACGAAAACTCAGCTTGACCAAGATCCATGGTCAGTGAGCTTAAGTCCGACCTTTCATGGTATTTAGCTCACCAGAAGTGCTTCTTTGGATCGCGAGAGTCAGGTTTTGGTTATACCCTAAGTATACCTTAGCCCTGGGGTTATTTTCATCAATTTTAGGCCTATTTATAGTCCTTAAACCCTAGCTCTCTTTTCCAAACGAATTTTCTCTAACCCTAGCTTGGAAAGAGAGTGGAAAAGAGAGAGAAAGTGAGAGAGAAGTTGGTGAATCATCTTCGATTCTTTCCTGTTCTTCTTCATCCTTGAACCTTCACTTTAAATCGTTATTCTGAGTTCATCTTTGGGTAAGTTAACCTAACCTTAATCTGTGTTAGAGCTTAGAATAGCCTTGGTGTTGTTGTATCTCATTTCTATTCTTGCCTTAGGTTATTCTGTCGCCGTTGACGAAGACAACTCGTCTGAAATCAATTCGGTGTTCTTTTTTGGCTTAAGGTGCGGACTTTAAGTGTATAGGTTATGGTTTTCAAGGCTTTCAATGCCAGTTAATGATTTATTCTTGTTATGGATGAGATTTCACATGTCAAATGTTGTGTTTATGTTGCGTTCCTAATATGTATGTATTATATTGAGATTTGTGTATTCTATGTGTATGTATAAAGTACCGTATACATATAAAATATGCACTTGTGTTTGCCATGATTATTTGTCATGTATGTATGCTAGATGTGTGTATGACAACTCCTTGGTAAGAGGAATTGTCCAAAGGTGTGTATTTCAACATACGTCATGTATGTTGGGCTATGTATTCTAAGTGTTTGTAGAAATGCCTGAATGATCTAAAGTGTGATGTTTCAATCTAGTATGGGCATTGAGCAGCGATTCTTAACTCTCCCACTAGTTTCTGTGATTTCCTTCTTACTAGTTACATTCCTTGTTATTTAAATTCAAGCATTACTTATGTTTACATTTATGTTAAGTTGATATTCTTCAAATGCTTGAGTACCACATGATTGAAGTTGTTGTTCCATTACTGTTCTACATTTAATACGAATATCTGTTGTAGTGTAATGTGTTTGGGACTATGAATAGTCCAGGAATTCGGTAATCTGCTTTAAGGTTGTGGCTGAGATCGCTTTCGCTACAAAGGACGTGATTAGACGAACCTGAGTCGTATTAGAATTGTCGGCAGTGGTTTGGCCACGCGGAGTGTTTGCGCACTCTATGTCGTTCAACCCAACGTGCGCTCGTGCTAGTCGAGTTCGTCAAGTAACCCGATTGTCCGATGTATGTTCACCATGTATGGACGCTACTGCTTGAATCTAGGGTACCGAACTTACCAATGAAATCCTATTAATCATGGTACCTTGATCCGCTAAGACTCATGAGCCGAACATGGTGGTATGAGACACCGTTGTCTGCCTACGTTGGGGTGACGAGCCTCCCCGTAGTGACCAGTGAGCAACTAAACTCGTGAGCCGATTATGGTGGTATGGGACACTATATTCGTGCTGTCGGCCTACATTGATTGGTGACGAGCCCTTTGTAGTGACCTCGAGCATGCCTGGATACCGCAATGAGGTGACGAGCCGAACTGTGGTAATAAAAGTATGAAAGGCGTGCATTGATTGGTGACAAGCCCTTTGCAATGACCTACAACCATATGATCATATGAGATGTCTAGGATTGACGACCCTAGAATGGATCACTGTTTGGATGGTGATATGAGGAAGGTACTTTAGCTTCCCAATCCTGCTGTATGAAAAGGACTAATAACAACTTGGTAATCATATCCATGCACCGCATTTGCATGTGCTTTGTCGATGTGGCTCACTTTGAGGTGGTGTCATGCGTAACGTAAGATGAAGACGCTGAGGGTGTACGCGTGAGGGCACACATCATTCCGCATACATCCTTGCATTAACAAGAGTACTTAGGACTTGTTTAATTGTTCTGCTTTATCATTACTACTTGATTGAACTGATAACATGTTAACCAGTGCCTTATTGTTCCACTGAGTTGATTACTCACTCCCACATTCTGGGGCGGTGTTAAACACCTACCAGACTCTGTCTTAGGTTCTGATGTTGCAGATGTTGATGCGACTTCTGAGGCTGAGCGGGAGATGGATGATGATGAGGCTGCTTTCTCTTATATGCAGTTTTTAGACGGGTTCTAGCGAGCCTTGTTCTGATGTGCGGGATTCTGGGACTATTTTTGGAAATTAAATGATGTAATCTAATACTTATAATTTGATAGTAACACTTTCATTACGACCTGGTATGTTTATGTACTTCAGGGATTTGCACTTGTACACATATATTCCTATAAGTCTTCCGCTTGCTTTATTCACTTATCCCTGAATTATATCTGTGTTTTGGCTTAATCTATTCCATGTTTTATGTACTAATACAGACAACATACATCCATCATTAAATATGTTGCATAAGTGATGTTTTGGAACTCGGGAGCTGAGTTATGCTCGACCCCCGAATTTCAGGGCGTTACAATATAATATTATATTATATATAATATTGTATGTACTATATATATATATATTATATTATATTATATAAAATATACTGGTGGTGGGAGGCCCATCTCAGTTTACTTGTGGCCCATGGTTGAGGCCCACTTCGATATATATGTAAGGCCCATGGGTCGAGGCCCATGGGTTAAGGCCCATTAAAAATGTATTGGGGCCTATGGGTTGAGGCCCATTTGATGTACATATGGGGCCCAATTGGCGAGGCCCATGCGATTAGGCCCATTGTGATGTATTTTAAGGCCCATGGGCTATGGCCCATTGCAATATACATAAGGCCCGTTGGTGAGATTTATTAATGCGGCTCATTTGATGAATGTAAGGCCCATTTGATGTATTGAAGGATATACCTAAGGTCCATTGCAATGTGCAATCCCAACATAGTTTATGTAATGATGTTTATGACAGTCGTGCCTTGGGAGCAATGTTGGTTTAACGTCCACATTGCACGTTTAAATGTTGGTTAAACGTCCACATTACGATTCTCCCTAGGGCCCATTGATACGCCTGTACTCGTGTGTGTAGGCTGTCTAGGCCATCTGCGTTGTAAGGATAATGCATTACTTTATAACATGTGTAGTATAGCTCCATAACTCATGATCATACACATCATATGTATGCTTGATATGAGAAGTGACTGGTCATAGCATATGCCTTCAGGCAGATTGTTTAGGGGCTCCCAGATAGGGGGTGTTGCCCTACAAGAGCGCATGATACGCACAGGATTGCTGCATGACTGGATAGTGTGATTCATGCATTCGCATTGTGTGATATAGTACTGTACGCCCTAGCGACATCAGGGCCGTAACCTCCACAGGCATATCGTGGTTGGCAGGATTGGATACCGAAAATCTTATTCTACGTAGGGTGCTATAGATATCCCTGGGTGAAAGTCCCTAAACCCTTATGGTATCAAAAGGTTGCTCTAACGTCTAGACCGAGTGGGTACATGAGTGCTGAGTGCCGATTACCAGACGGTTGCACTTTTCACTGTGTCTTGGTCGGTTGGAAGGGGGTGCGGCCTTACCCGCCCGAGAGTAGGGGGCAATGCTAGGCTGAGTCTGACCAGCTCTAGGAATGGATCCGCTATTGACGAGCCGAGCTCGATATTGGCAGGCGGATAGTGAGGTCTTTTTCACATACCTTATTGCGCGCGATGGGGCTGCAATCTGGCTTGGAGTGTACTAGACCCTGGTGATATTCCAGATTTGAGCCGTATTGACATGTGGACTTAGATGAGGGTTTGTATGCTTGAGTTGTATTTCGCATTGCATGGCCTTGGTATGGTCGACATCATTCATGCTTTGCACCGCATGGCCTTGGTATGGCTATGGTATTCTTGGCTTTCATCTGCATGTTCCGCATTACTCTGATACTACATAACTGCATTACCACCTTAGCACACACTTTCACCACCCTCTAAGCTTTCTATAAGCTTATGCAAGACCGTTGCGTGCAGGTGACATTGGATCGCAGCAGCGCTGAGGCTTGAGCACGTGGCAGATTATTTTGGAGTTTTTGTTCATCATCATTATATTTCCCTTTGTGCTCATTGTACTTGTAAAGTTTTTTATCATAGTGGAATTGTAATGGAGTTTTTGGTTATTGTTTGTGGGTTGTGCCTTTGGTTATGCTTATTACGAATCAAACTGATGTTGAAAATCCTCCTCGTAACATCCCAGGATCGGAACCTAGTGAATGGGCGCTGGGAGCCGAGAATGGGGTTCTACGGAGGCTGTTGGCACCGGATTCGGCGATCGAGAATTTTGTGAGCCCGGTTTCTTAGTTTGGGGCGTGACAGAAGTTGGTATCAGAGCATAACTCAGGAATAACCAAGAACAACATTATATGTCTGCTATGAATAATTTAAATCCTAAGTTTGGATAACCTAGCGATATTTTATTACAAACCCTTGACGTGCGTGCCTTCGCGAGCCTTTAAGTTGATAGGCACCTTCGCTCTTTCTTGTAGGACATGTCGCGCAAGAGAGTGACCCGATCGACTCCCGCACCACCACCTGAGACTCCAGCTCCACCACCTGCGGCTCCCGCCCTACCACCTACGATTCCAGCTCCACCACCTGAGATTCCTACTGCCCACCCTATGGATGCAGCTCCTCCACAGAGACCGGTGCGGATCCGACCGTATCCGTGAGTGCTTCCCAGTTACAGCAGATGCTGTAGGCTGTGATGGCCGCACTTCAGGGGCAGAGCAGACACCCGGTTGTTTCACCGGCCCAGGCAGAGTAGGAGCGCGCGAGTGCCCTCCTTCGTGAGTTTCGACAACTCGATCCCCCACATTTCCAAGCTGAGAGATGGCGCACCGATGTGGAGAAGATATTTGAGACAATGGGATGTACGACCGAGCGACGAGTCCGATTAGCCGTATTTTTTCTCCATGGTGAGGCTGAGCACTGGTGGACGTTAGTTCCCGAGTAGCGGGCGCTGATTTTGTATGGACTTGGGAGGATTTTGTAGATCAGTTTGACCGACAGTATTTTTCTGATCACATCCGATGACAGCGAGCATTGGAGTTTGAGGCCTTGGTGCAGGGCGATATGACAGTGGCTCAGTATGCCGCTCGTTTTGTAGCACTATCCAGATTTACACCATACTTGGTAAATGATGAGGAGCGAAGAGCCCGCTGATTTGAGGATGGCTTGCGTTACGATCTTCGAGGCCATGTTATTGGGCATGAGCTCCCGACTTTCGAGGGAGTGGTAAGGAAGGCCCAGATTTTTGAGGCTGAGTGGGACGGTTCTCAGTTTAATCGTGGTCAGAGGAGGGACCGAAAGAGGCAGGCTCCTTCTAGTGATTCCCAGCAGGGTCGACCACAGCAAAGGCGCACAGGTCGCCCAGCCTTCCGAGCGCCAGCAGCACCACCTCCGAGGCAATTTACCGACACTTGTTTTAGGTGCGATGCAGCAGGGCACCGTATGTGGGAGTGCCCTCGCCCCCAGCAGCAGCAGCAGAGAGGTCCACAGTAGCCTCCACCACCGTAGTAGCAGCAGAGACCCCCACAGCAGCAGCAGAGACCCCCACAGTAGCAGTGACAACAGCCCCCACCACCGAGGCCACCTCAGCAGCAGCATCAGCACCAGCCTCCGAGGCCGTAGCAGCAGAGGCAGCAGTTTCGACCACCTCAGCGATAGCAGCAGCAGCAGCATACTCAGAGGGGACAGGCACCCCCCAGCCGGCTCAGGCTAGGTTTTATGCGGCTCAGCAGGACCCACAGTCATCTGGAGGAGTCGTTGAGGGTATACTTCTAGTATCTGCATGCATTACACGTGTGTTGTTTGATTCTGGTGCATCGCATTCTTTTGTGGTTGAAAGTTTTTGCCAATCGACTAGTTTGCCATTGGAGTCTGTTCATGAGGGGTTGACAGTATCAACTCCCTTGGGAAAGACTGCAGTGTTGGGCCGATTTTGCTCATCTTGCCCCATTCTGGTTGGGGATATCTTTTTGCCTGTTGATCTGTTTGCATTGCCGATGTCCGAGTTCGACGTCATCATGGGCATGGATTGGCTTGCCGAGTACCACGCCATATTGGATTGTTCCACAAGAACAGTCACGTTTTGTATACCTGGCTTGCCGCAATTCCAGTTCATTGCTGAGCCCAGAGGAGAGCCGTTGTCTTGTTTGATATCATGTGCCATAAAGGAGCCCATAGCGGTGAGCATCGACCAGTTGCCTATGATTTGTGATTTTCCCGATGTGTTTCAGGAGATTCCGGGATTATCGCCTCGTCGACTCACCGAGTTTCAGATTGATCTCGTGCCCGGTACTGCAGAAGCAGTTGGATGAGTTGCGCGAGTTAGGCTTTATCCATCCAAGCAGTTCACCGTGGGGAGCGCCGATACTCTTTGTGAAGAAGAAAAATGGCTCGTTGAGGCTCTACGTAGATTATCGTGAGCTCAACAAGGTTACAATCAAGAACAAGTACCCGCTCCCGAGGATTAATGATTTGTTCGATCAGCTGTAGGGCGCACAGTTCTTCTCGAAGATCAACTTGCATTTCGATTATCATCAGATTCGGGTCCGAGAGGAGGATATTCCGAAGACAGCATTCAGGACGCGTTATGGTCACTTCGAGTTTCAGGTCATGTCCTTTGGACTGACCAATGTGCCCACAGTATTCATGCAGTTGATGAACGAGGTCTTTCACCCTTATCTCGATCGAGGCTCAGCAGGCAGACGAGTCGTTACAGGATTACCGAGCAGAGGCAGCATTTGAGAGTCAGGCAGATTGACAGATTGGTTCTGATGGTGGACTTCTCTTCAGAGGCCGATTATGTGTACCGCGACATAAGGCGACAATATTTTTGGGCGGGGATGAAGCGTCAGATCACCAGTTTTATGGCCGAGTGTGACATGTGCCAACGTGTCAAGGCCGATCATCAGAGACCCCCTGGTCTATTGCAGCCGTTGAGTTTCCCGATGTGAAAGTGGGAGCATATATCTACAGATTTCATTATGTGCTTACCGAGGACTCAGCGCGGTCATGACGCCATCTGGGTTGTTGTGGATCGTCTGACAAAGTCGGCACACTTTATTGTGATTCGTGCGACTTGGCCCTTGGACCAGCTTACGAGATTATTCATCGAGGATATTGTGAGACTGCATGGTGTTCCAGTCTTGATCATTTCTGACCGAGACCCGAGGTTCACGTCTCAGTTTTGGGGGAGCTTCTAGAGAGTGATGGGTACTGATTTGTAGCTCAGCACCGCTTACCATCCGCAGACCGATGGCCAGACCGAGAGGGTCAACCAGATCCTTGAGGATATGCTTCGGGCCTGCGCGATTGATTTTGGGGGTAGCTGGGATGAGCTTCTGCGATTAGCTGAGTTCGCATACAATAACATCTATCAGGCGACCATCGGCATGGCTCCTTTTGAGGCACTATATGGCAGACCATGTAGATCACCGAGTTGTTGAACCGAGGTTGGAGATTGTCGTCTCCTAGGTCCCGAGTTTGTGCAAGAGACGTCAGAGGCTATTGATATCATCAGGCAGAGGATGCGCACAGCTCAGAACCGGCAGAAGAGTTTTGTTGATCGTCGGCGTCGTCCCTTAGAGTTTGATGTAGGGGACCATGTGTATCTCAAGGTCTCGCCCATAAAGGGCATAGTTCGATTTGGAGTGAAGGGCAAGCTTGCCCCGAGATTCATAGGACCTTTTGAGATCACTGGGCGTGTTGGCATCATGGCCTATCGGCTTACCTTGCCATCTCAGTTGTCTGGCGTCCACAACGTTTTTCATGTTTCCATGTTGAGGAAGTGTGGGTCAGACATCGTTCTGTTATCGACTGGCAACCGTTAGAGGTTCGTGAGGACGCTTCCTATATTGAGCAGCTAGTCTGTATCCTTGATCGGAAGGAGCAGGTCCTCCGGACTAAGATCATTCCATTGGTGAAGGTTCAGTGGGGTCACCATTCTGTTGAGGAGGCTTCTTGGAAGCGCGAGGCCAAGATTCGAGAGCATTATCTCCATCTTTTTTATGGCTGATTGTGTTGTATGTTGTATGTTATCTCTGGTTTTATATGATGATGTTATGTTTCTTCTCCCTCTTGAGTTATGGCTAGTTGCGATGATTATGTAAATTTCAAGGACAAAATTTTTATTAGGAGGGGAGAGCTGTAAGCCCCGTATCCTAGACCGTACCGTTCCATAGACTTCCGCGGTCTTCCCGGTCGAATTTCGGTAACCTTCGACCCTTAACCGGTATTTGCGCACGACCTTAATTCTCATGTCGTCAACCCAATTCGACTCAACCCAAGTCTTATACCATAGCGACCGCGCCGTTGCCGCGATTCCGATGCCGTAACTCACGCGTCGAGGCGATACCCTGGTCGGGAGATGTGGGCTAGCGTTCGGTGCGAGGAAAATGCCGCGCGTTACAAAACCCGAGAGATTCTCTACGAGATGTCACCTCAATCAATCAATCAATCCATCCCATCATGTCAAGTACACATCACCTTTCACCCTTTCCCAAGCAAGCCCCAAAGTCCAAAAGCTCTTACACACCCATCACCACCACACCCATCACTCCATCACCCATCACTCACTCTCTCTCCCTTTACAAGTCTCTCTCTCATTTTCAAACTTTCCCAAGTAAGAGAAAGTCCATACGTATGAGCCTCTCCAAGTTTTCCTAAGCAACAAAGGTGGCCCACTTTCCCACCCTCTCATCTCCCATCTCAACCATCCAAACCTCATCTCCTCCATTGGAATTGAAGCTAAGGAGCTAAGGAAGCCAAGGGAGCAAGAAGATCAAGCGGTGGGTGCTTTGATAGGGTAGTTTTAATGTCTTTAAGATGGACCAAGTGAGGCCAACCGATCAATGGTTTAGATCTCACTTTAGACCTTAAGATGTGGCCGATGGCCCACTTGGATCATCATGATCATTCCATGATGGGGCCATTCTCCATGGACCCCATCATGATGTTTATTTTCCTTGCATACTTAGGGTCATCTAAACCGTCTAATTTAGTGGTGAAGGGATCTCCACCGTTGGATTTTGATTTAATGGGCCCATATGTAATGGGACCCACTTGATGTATGATTTAGAGCAAGGGAGGGCCCATAGTGCCGGGGTCCCTCCATCACGTGTGTCCCACTCTCTATCTCTCTCTCCCTCTCTATTTCTTTTTTTATGTGTGATGATAATGAGGTTGTGTGGCCCACTTGAATGGACCCCACCATGAAGTAATTTATCCAAATCGTCTATGGGTGGGGCCCACCCTATATGTACTGTACCCACACCATCCTCCATGAGGTGGCCCACCTCTAATTTATTGCTAAGTCCAGTGTCCAGGGACGCTGGACGTTTGATTAGAAAACACAAATATCAGCTTGTTTCCAAGCTTAAGGGTGGCCCACTTATTTTGGCCCCACCTTGATGTATGTCTTCAATCCACGCCGACCATTCCTTTTCCAACCTCATTTTAGGTGTTAAATCAAAAAATGGTGTCAACCCGAGGTCTTAGCGGGCCATACCATATCAAATGGTGGTTTTCACCATTGAAACCTTCCCTGATTGTTTATACGTTGAAATATGCCCAATATTGGGCTCGTTTTGCTTGTCTTGAGCCATGGAGGGCCATTGGATGGAGTGGATTCTTAAAATGTGGACCCCACCCGTGACAAACCACAGGAATCAATATATATATATATATATATATAACATCAGCAGCAACGCTTGCTGCTGCCTACGCACCAACGGACGGATAGACTAGCGGACGACAGCAACCCACGGCTGTAGCCGTGGGCCCCACCTTGATGTTTATTTGTCATCCAATCCATTCATATGGTGGGCCCTCAGGGCAGTGGACCACCCTCCAAATTTCAGGTCCATCCAAGACTCAGGTGGCCCACATTATAGGAAACAGTGTGAATTGAACTCTACCATTGAAACCCCTTTTGGGTCCACAGAAGTTTAGGATCAATATGAAATTTGTTTTTCCACTTCAATCCAGGTCTACGTGACCTTCTCAACAGGTTGGATGGAAAGCAAACATTATGGTGGGCCCCACGTGGAGCCCACAGCGATATATGTGTTTCATTTCCACCGTCCGCCTGGACGGTGGAGCCCACTGTGATATTTGTATTTTTATCCCCACCGTCCAGGGAACAGTGGGTGTGTTCATGTGCATGCGTGTGTGGGTGTGTACATGTGTGTATATATATATTTATATATATATAATATTATATTATATATAATATTGTATGTACTATATATGTATATATTATATAATATATAATATACTGGTGGTGGGAGGCCCATCTCAGTTTACTTGTGGCCAATGGTTGAGGCCCACTTTGATATATATGTAAGGCCCATGGGTCGAGGCCCATTTGATGTATTAGGGGCCCATGGGTTAAGGCCCATTAAAAATGTATTGGGGCCTATAGGTTGAGGCCCATTTAATGTACATATGGGGCCCAATTGGTGAGGCCCATTTGATACACATAAGGCCCATGTGATTAGGCCCATTGTGATGTATTTTAAGGCCCATGGGCTATGGCCCATTGCAATGTACATAAGGCCCGTTTGTGAGATTCATTAATGCGGCCCATTTGATGAATGTAAGGCCCATGTGATACGGCCCATTTGATGTATTGAAGGCCCAATTGGATATACCTAAGGTCCATTGCAATGTGCAATCCCAACATAGTTTATGTAATGATGTTTATGACAGTCGTGCCTTGGGAGCAATGTTGGTTTGACGTCCACATTGCACGTTTAAATGTTGGTTAAACGTCCACATTACGATTCTCGCTAGGGCCCATTGATACGCCTGTAATCGTGTGTGTAGGCTGTCTAGGCCATTTGCGTTGTAAGGATAATGCATTACTTTATAACATGTGTAGTATAGCTCCATAACTCATGATCATACGCATCATATGTATGCTTGATATGAGAAGTAATTGATCATGGCATATGCCTTCGGGCAGATTGTTTAGGGGCTCCCAGATAGGGGGTGTTGCCCTACATGAGCGCATGATACGCGCAGGATTGTTGCATGACTGGATAGTGTGATTCATGCATTCGCATTGTGTGATATGGTACTGTACGCCCTAGCGACATCAGGGCCGTAGCCTCCACAGGCGTATCGTGGTTGGCAGGATTGGATACTGAAAATCTTGTTCTACATGGGGTCTATAGATATCCCTGGATAAAAGTCCCTAAACCCTTATGGTACCAAGAGGTTGCTCCAACGTCTAGATCGAGTGGGTGCATGAGTGTCGAGTGCCGATTACCGGACGGTTGCACTTTACACTGTGTCGTGGTCGGTTGGAAGGGGTGCAGCCTTATTCGCCTGAGAGTAGGGGGCAATGCTAGGTTGAGTCTGACCAGCTCGAGGAATGGGTCCGCTATTGATGAGCCGAGCCCGATATTGGCAGGCGGATAGTGAGGTCTTTTTCACTCACCTTATTGCGCGCGATGGGGCGGCAATCTAGCTTGGAGTGTACTAGACCCTGGTGATATTCCAGATTTGAGCCGTATTGACATGTGGACTTAGTGAGGGTTTGTATGCTTGAGTTGCATTTCGCATTGCATGTCCTTGGTATGGCCGACATCAGTCATGCTTTACACTGCATGGCCTTGGTACGACTATGGTATTCTTGGCTTTCATCTACATGTTTCGCATTACTCTGATAATGCATAACTGCATTACCACCTTAGCACACACTTTCACTACCCTCTAAGCTTTCTATAAGCTTATGCAAGACCGTTGTGTGCAGGTGACGTTGGATCGCAGCAGCGCTGAGGCTTGAGCACGTGGTAGATTATTTTGGAGTTTTTGTTCATCATCATTGTATTTCCCTTTATGCTCATTGTACTTGTAAAGTTTTTTTATCATAGTGGAAATGTGATGGAATTTTTGGTTATTGTTTGTGGGTTGTGCCTTTGGTTATGCTTATTACGAATCAAACTGTTGTTGAAAATCCTCCCCGTAGCATCCCAGGATCGGAACCTGGTGAATAGGCGCTGGGAGCAGAGAATGGGGTTCTACGGAGGCTGTCGGCACCGGATTCGGCGATTGAAAATTTTATGAGCCCTGTTTTCGAGTTTGGGGCGTGACACAAGTCACGACCAGTCGTGGAGGCCTCCCGACCGGTCGTGAAGTGCCTACGACCAGTCGTGGAACAGTTTTATCTGATCGCGCTCAAAATTTCAAAAATCCATATGTCCTACGATCAATTGTAGTGTCCACGGGACTAGTCGAAGGTGCGACTTCTGCACTTATAAATAGATGACGAATTTCAGAGTTTGATATCCAATTCAAGTATAATCAAGACATCACTTTGAGAGATAAGTTTATAATCTTTTTAAGCTATATTGTGCATATTTAATATTCTCTTTTATTAGATTTTTATATTTGATTTTGTATTCTGCATTCCAATCTCATTTGAAAGAGGGATTGAAGAATTCCCACTTCTTGGAATCAAAATCAAATAAGAGCTAGCCCAACTTGATTTAATTTAAAATCAATTAAAACCTAAAACCATTTCAAAGTGAGTGTGGACATTGAACTTCTATATTTGAACCTCTACTCCGATTTAGTTCTTCCGGGCTGCAATAAAAGGAGAAATCCAGGTATTTTACATTTGTGTAAATCTTTTATTTTTAGTTTCTTTTGAGATTGAGCCAAAAAAATCTCATTCTTTTGGCTATCTGAGGAGAGCCAGAAAACTTAAAATGTGGGGTTTTTGAATTGTGTAAGCCCACTTAAAAGACACAATTGTGAGGGTTTTAAGTGAACCTGGAAAAACCTATTTTCATAGTGAACGCTAATATCCACTGTGTGAGGATATTAGGAGTGGAGTAGCTGTGTGGCTGTTGTTTAATAGTTGGTGTACACACAGGTGAACCACTATAATTCTTTGTGTTTTGTGGATGTGTGATTTATTTTCTATATCTTTTATCATTCAAGATTGTGGGATGTATTTGTGGATGTGAATGTTATAATCTTTACATTTCAGTATTATGGGGAATGTTGTAATAGCTTAGATTTCCTTTCTTGTTATTTCCTTTTTATTCCTCTTCAGTTTGAGTTTTTGATACACAAATCATTCTAGTAAGGTTGTCCTGCCATAAACTCTGGGTTTTTATGGTGTAAGGTTGTCCTTAGAACAACATTTGTATCAACCTCTCAATACTAGAATTTTAAGGTTGCTTTTCATTTCCGTATTGTGGATTGTTTATAGTACTATCTTTGCTTTAATTGTTTAAATGCTGTTGTTATCATTTTAATTTGGCATAGTCCTATTCACTCCCCCCCCCACTAGGACATATAGCTCGGCCTTTTCAAGAACTTAGGTTCCCTTGTAAATTATACATGTTTAAAACTACGGACTAAACTCAGGTACTGTAAGGAAACGAGTACCCACTATATTGTGCGTTAAATCAAACATAAGCGCTCTATAAGCTTAAGGAATTAGATTAGGATCTTCTAATTTAAATCCCCTAATACATCTCTTTGTTTAGAAACAACATCTCTTGTATGTTCCAACAAATGGAAATAACTAATAGTAAGAAAATAAAATTTTAGGCGAAATTCTAGCCCTAGACTAGGCTTGTTGAGACTATCTTTGAAATCTTGAGTAAGTTTAACGTATATTAAACCCAAGCCCTCACGTAAAAATTTTAAAACTCCCATGAGGATTTCTAGGATAACCATTGAACTTAGAAATAAAATTTTAGGTGTTGTGGAAAGTTGGGTTAAATTCAAGAACTCATAAGTTTAGACCGCTTATAGTCCATCTCAGGACACAAAAATAACTTTAAGATTATCGTAGGACCCTAATTGTAGGTCGAAGCCTAGAAGACGTAGGTATAAGGATGCTTAGATGGTCATCTTAGGGTCTTTGGAATCTTGTTGCACCTAATCGCAAGGGATAGGGAGTTGTTGAGCACCTATCGATTTGAACAATACTCCAGTTGCATGATTCGTATAAACTTTCTTACGATCTTAGGTTAAGACTTGTTTAAACTTATGGGGATAGGACAATGATAAATTCTTTCTTTTAACAGGACTATGGCCCCAAATTCTCGTCATTCAAGATCGCAAACTTTCCATTTGCTAACTTTGCCAACAGAAGAGGTTGTTAGAGAAGGGAGTCCTGAGCTCTCTCCTGCACCTCTAGTTAGGCCAAGTGGCCCTAAAAGAGAGCCTACATCAAGAACTATCCCGTCTCAGTTTCCTGTGAGTCATGTGGGCACACCTCTACCAAATGCGCAACCTGAAACCCACCTGGCGATGTTATTAGTCAGCTGACTACCATCGTACAACAGCAACAGGCTTCAATCGCCACACTATTAGAGGCTCTCTCCATCATAATATACATGCATCGGCCTCAAATACTGAAGAGATTAGTGGGGTAGATATGTTTGAATGGTTTCAGAGGCTGAGGCCACCGTCCTTCTCAGGAGCACCAGATCCAGTTCTAGCAGAACACTGGCTGAATAGAATGGCTAAGATGATGAGGCCGCTGGGTTGTTCGGATGCTCAAAAGGTTATTCTCACCACTTATGCTTGGAAGGCAAGGCTGATATATGGTGGGAAGGCGTGCTAAGAAGAGTCTCATCTGATTATGAGTGGACCTGGAATGAGTTTAAGAAAAGGTTCAATGAAAAATACTTTCCTCCGTGCTATCGTCACGAGAAAATATCCGAGTTTCTCAAATTGGAACAAGGGAGCGCGCTTCGACGAATTGTCATGATATGTACCAAAGGCTATTGAGGACGAGGAATATAAATTGGAAAAGTTTAAGGAAGGTCTCCAACCGAAAATCCAATCAGCATTGTGCACCTTCGACTTTACTGACTTCGCTGATCTTGTGGACAAAGTCATGTGAATAGAGAAAGACTTCGAGCATAGGGCCAAAACACGAGCTCTTATTCGAGGTTCGGCAAGCAAAGCCAAGACGGCGCCATCTGCATCTCATATGACTGAGAAGAGGGTGAAATTAATGTCTCACCCGATTCATTCTTCGAGTCAGGGTAGACTCTGTAGCTATTGTGGCAAATCGGGTCATATCTTAAAGCGGTGTTTCAAGAAACAGTGAGATGAGAGGACTTCTTTGAATCCTGCTCAAGCCTTGTAACCTCAAGCACGAGATCAAGGAGCTCGTCGCATGTACGCCTTAGATACACCCAACCTTGAGCGAGCAGACCAAGGTACGATCTTTATAAATCTTCCTTAGTAATTATAAGGTAGTTTGTAAGGATTATAAATGCGTAGTGATGTGGCTAAAATAATTAGAAATGATTAGATTATAGATTTTAGGATAACACCCCAGATAACTAAATTGCAATGTTGAAACATAAAGAATTATTTAGGCTTATTCTTTAGGGAATTAGGAGATTAAATAGCCTATCTCAAAAGACTAAAATAATCAAGAACGCGAATCGACAGAATTAAGCAAAGTTCATGCGGTCTAACTCAAATTCTAAATTCTAATGATTTCAATGATCTCAATGCCTTGATCAAGCAGAAGATCGATATTCACTAGGATTGAGAACGATACTAGCAAACTCACTGCCCGGCCAGGCAGAAGTTTGGCATATCAGGTTCAGACCTACCATAACTGTTTGTTCGTATCTACCCAAACACTAAAACATAAAATCCTCTCCCTTTGTGATGACATAGAAGACTCATCATGAATTTGAACTTATGTATATAAATAAGATGACCATAATAAAACTCTCCCCTACATCATGTGAGCAAACCTTTAATCCTAATTGACACTGAAGGAAATTGGGATGACCATAATCGAATCTCGTGGGCGAGATTCTTCTTTTAAGGGGGGGTAGATTATAACAACCCCAGTCCTAACGGTTGATCTTGAACGCTTGCACACATAAATACAAGTAGTAGAAAACTAGTAAATGCATAGAGACATTGTTGCTCCCATCGAAGGTAGAATATTGAATTTTGGGGGTGAAATTCTCTTTTAGTGGGGTAGATTGTAACACCCCGTACTTTTCAGTACTCGGGTGTTACCAGAAAGACCAAATAATTCATGATATGATTGTATGTATGTGTATGTATATATATAATGGGAAAAGGTACTATGCGCTCAACCTCACGAGTCCGTCCCATGAGGTTGAGCTGTGTGGGCCCCACCGTGATGTGTTTCGAACATCTAACCCATCAGTCAGATGCATCATTCCATCGTGGGCCTAGATCTCAAAAATTAAGTCAATCCGTGACTTGTGTGGGCCACACCACATACAGAAGTGGGGAGGAGCTGTGCACCATTAAAACATTCATAATCAGTTTTTTGGGCCCACCGAGATGTGGTTTGTAAATCCAGCCCATCCATTATGTGTGTCCCACTTGCATGAGGGTTCAGACCAAGTTTCAACTGTAAGGCCCGTATCCTAAACCGTACCGTTGTGTAGGCTTCCGCGGTCCTTCTAGTCGAATTTTGGCAACCTTCGCACCGTATCCGACGTTTGCGCGTGACCCTAAACCGGGTCCGGCATACCAAAGTTGGCTCGAACTGAAACTTGTATCTTAGCGACCGCGTCGTCGCCGCGGTTCCAACGTCGCGACTCACGCACCAAACTAATACCCAGGCCAGGAGATGTAGGACAGCATTTGTTTCGAAGAAACATTGCACATTGCGAATATCGAGGGAATCTCTACGATATGTCCCATCAATAAATCAATCAATCAATGTCAAGTACAACCATACCTCAAGTACAACAACCCATCCCTACTTTTTTTCAAAAGTCCACTCTCTCTCTCCACCTCACCATTCCCTTTTACAATTTTCAAACTCACCCATACCACTTTTACAAATTTTCAACCCAACTCATCACCCATCACACCTCACCCATCCATATCACTCCCATCATATCTCTCTCTCTCTCATTTCTCAAATCTCCCAAGCAACTCAAAGCCTCACACGTCCAAGCATTCCCAAGTTTCCCCAAAAAAACATCAAGTGTGGCCCACCCTCTCATCTCTCATCCACACCATCAAAATCCCATCAACCACGATCAAAAGGCAAGGTAAGGAGCATAGAAGGCTAATGGAGCAAAGAGGAGGCCTAGAGGTGGGTGATCCTTAAGTTTCTACCGTTGATTTCATGATTTATGTGGGACCCAATTTGATGTATGTGTTGCAATCATATGAGGGACCCATAGTGGCGGGGTCTCTCCATCTACACCGCTCATCTCTCTCTCTCTCTCTCTCTCTCTCTCTCTCTCTCTCTCTCTCTCTCTCTCTCTCTCTCTCTCTCTCTCTCTCTCCTTCCTTGGTATGATGTCTTGTGGCCACCATGTGCAAGGCGATCTTGGCCGCCCAATCGTGAGGCCCGCCTTGTAGTGGGTCCGTTACACGGCTAAGATGAAGGAAGACACAAATATCATGTTGATCCAATCGGTGGGCCACATTCATGTGGGACCCACCTTGATGTGTGGGCCATGTCCACGTGGGACCCACCACAATGTGTGTATCCACGCCGTCCAGCGTCCTAGACGCTGGACAGTGACTAACATGGAGTGTATGCACTGACGTGGGCGTGTACTTCAAGCTAGCAACAAAAAAATAATAATATTATTATTATTATAAAAAGTACCTTTAGAGTGGGCCACTCATTTAGGCTCCACCTTGATGTTTTTATATAATCCAAGCCGTCCATTTCGTCCCCAGCTCATTTTAGGCGTTAAGCCGAAAAATGAAGTTGATCCCTTTTCTTGGCAGGCCATACCATAGGAAATAATAGTGTTTACCGTTGAAAACCACCTGGATCTTTTTATTCGCCAAAAACAGGCCGCATATTGGACTCTGTTTGACTGTATCAAGCCAGGGAATACAATGGACGGGGCAGATTTCCTCGATGTGGGCCCCACCTGTGAAAAACCACAGAAAATCTGGAAAAAAAAGGGAAAGCAAGCAGCAGCAGCAGCAACGCTGCTGCTGTCAGAAGACGCAGGCAACGCCTGCGGCTGCGTGGGGGGGCGGACGGTTGGGCTGGCCCTCACGGCCCCAATTGTGGGCCCCAGTGTGATGCGTTTCGAACATCGACACCATGCATTTGATGGGTACCCTCAAACTAGGTGGCTGCCCCAAAAATCAGCAATATGCGGAACTCAAGTAGGCCACACCATCTAAAATCATGTGAAGACATGCCTAAAACATATAAAAACACTTGGTGGGGCCTACCTGGAATTTGGATGTGGCTGAAACTTTGTATGAACCCTCAGTTAAGTGGGACGCACATAATGGTGGACTGGATTGGCGAACCACATCACGAGGGGCCCCTGACCGTGACCCTAGGAATAGTTTAGGTGGCAAATAAACATCCTAGTGGGCCCCCCATTTTTCCCAGGCCCACGTGACCTTTTAAACAGGTTGGATGTCAGATGAATATCACGGTGGGCCCCATGTATACGTTGGATGGCCAATACATATCAGTGGTGGGCCCAGGTCCACGTGACCATATGAACAAATTTGATGGAAAATAAACATTACGGTGGGCCCATTTTGGATGGAAAATAAACATTCCAGTAGGCCCTACTCAGGTCCACGTGACCTAATGAATAGATTGGATGATAAATAAATATTACAATGGGCCCTACCCTGGTCCCCGTGACCTTATGATCAGTTGGTTAGAAAATAAACATTATGTTGGGCCCTAGGTTGGTTGGAAAATAAACATTATGTTGGGCCCTAGGTTGGGTGGAAAATAAACATTTTAGTGGACCCCAGGTTAGGTGGGAAATAAACATTATGGTGGGTCCTACTTGGGACCCACTTGTGTATGAATTGTGTCCACACCTTTCATCAGTGTGGACCTCCACCATGAAGTATGTGATTTATCTATGCCTTCCATCCTTATGGGACCTACCATGATGCATATGTTTCATCCTAACCGTCCAACCATTTTGGAGGATATTTTAAGGCCATGTGATAAGGCCCATATTATGAGGCCCATTGTGATGTATGCAAGGCCCATGTGACTAGGCCCATCTTGATGCATTTGTGGCCCATCGTTGAGGCCCTACCTTGATGGCACATGTGGCCCACCTTGTATGTATGTATTGTATATTTACACCGCCCATTGATGCTGCCCATTTGATGTATATGAGGCCCATTGGTGCTGCCCATTGATGCGGCCCACGTATTATATTTAAGGCCCATGGGTCGTGGCCCATTGAGATGTATAATGGCCCATGTGCAGGGCCCACCTGTTGTGTATTTATGGCCTTTTTAGCATGGCCCATTCAGTTATATATAAGGCCCAATATGTTGTATACCCAGCCCATGTGTCGAGGCTTGATGTGATGTATTTATGGCCCATGTGTCGAGGCCCAATGTGATGTGTATGTGGTCCTTGTGTGAGGCCATGGGCCCACTATATGTTTGACTCTATATAAGCCACTTCTTGGAAACAATGTTGGTTAGATGTCCACATTGATGAGCAATGATGGTTAGATGTCCACATTGAGACCTTTCCTTAGGCATTATTAGGCTCATTCTCATAATCCTCTTGTGGGTTAACCCAAACAAGTGGGCCCCCCCTTCCACCCTAGACGGATGGTTTTGCGCTATCAGATTTGATATAACCATGGCTGAGGACCGATCTTTATATTATGGTTGATCGGTTGTTTATCTATGGATCCTACCTTGCGTAGAGGCCAATTACCGATTAAGAATGTCGTGGCCGATTGACCGATTATCGATCAAGGCCGATTATCATGGCCGATTACTGATTATGATTGTCATGGTCGATTGGCCGATTATCGTGGCCGATTACCGATTATGATTGTTGTGGTCGATTGACCGATTATCAATCGAGGCCGATTGCTGATTATAATTGTCGTGGCCGATTGACCGATTATCGATGAGGCCGATTATTGTGGTCGATTACCGATTATGATTATCATAGCCGATTGACCCATTATCGATCGAGGCTGATTGCCGATTATGATTGTCGTGGCCGATTGGCCGATTATCGATCGAGGCCAATCATCGTGGCCGATTGTGTGTATATTCTCCCCATGTTTGAGGCCCAATGTGATGTATATGCGGCTCGTATTTGAGGCCTATTATGATGTGTATTCTGCCCGTGTTTAAGGCCTAATGTGATGTATATGAGGCCTATGTGATGAGGCCCATTGTGATGCATTTGAGGGCCAGTTGATGGAGCCCATTGTGAAATATGTTAGGCCCATGTGAGAGGTCCATTGTGACGTATATTAAACTCTTGAGTGAGGTCCATGGTGTTGTATATTTGGCCCTTGTGTGAGGTCATGGGTCCACTATATGTTAGGATCCATGAGGGCCATTTCTTGGGCGAAATGTTGGTTAAATGTCCACATTGTCGAGGTCGATTGTCGATGCCGGTTGTTGATACCGATTATGAGTATGTGACAGCATAACATCATGATACATGCCCATACGCATCATCTGCATGTTGGTTATGAGATGTGATTGATCATTGCATATGTCATTGAGCATGTTGTTATGAGACTCCTTGATAGGTGGAGGTTATCTCACTTGAGCAAGCAGTATGCGCAGGATTGATGCATGACTGGATTGTATAACTCATGCATCTCACATTATGATTACTGTACGCCCTAGCGACATCAGGGTCGTAGCCTCCACAGGCATATCGTGGATGGTTAAATGGGACACCGAAAATGTTTAGTTCTAGCATACGGGCGCCATAGATGTCCCTGGGTGAAAATCTCTAAACCTCCGTGGCCAGGAGATGCCCCAACGTTGGATATATGAGCGCATGAGGGCCGTATACCAGTAGGCCGCGTCTCCCACTATGTCGTAGTCGGTTGGGAAGGGGTGTGACCTTACCCGCCTGAGTGAGGGGGCAATGTCTAAGTTGAGTTTGACCAGCTTGAGGAATGGGTCCGCTATTGACGAGCCGAGCCCGATATTAGCAGGCAGATAGTGAAGTCTCTTCCACTTACCTAGTTGTGCGCTCGGATAGGGGCAGCAAGCTGGCGTAGAGTGTAATAGACCCCGGTGATGATCCCAGAGATGAACTGTACTGATATGTGAATTTAGTGAGCAGGAGTTGCATACCCATTCATGCATTCATTCATTCACTATCCACTCGAGTTGGTGATGCGCAACTATTTGTTACGTGTGCCTTCGCAATGGCCAGGATTTCGGTTGGAGCACGCGACTAACCTGAGATCAGGAGTTTACCACATTGAGTCTGACTATCCAAACTAGGTATGGGACTAGTTTGGATAGAAGTTCATTGTGATGGACCCTATAGCCTGCAATATTACGTACTATCATCCCGACTTCACACTCCAGTATGGTCATTCCATTTACACCGCATATTACATGACATTCGCGGCATACGGCATTTAGGTTACTGCGTTTCTGCATTTATATGGTCTAGATACGGTTGACGCTATTCATAAACTCATCAGGAATCGTATATTGCATTGCATCCTTGGCATCTGATATTTGACTTTTTATGACTCCTTATTTGTATAGCTGTCCTATATTGCTTACTTTGTTATCTTATGATTTATAATCTTGTCAATGTTTCTGCTTACTCTGATAATTCATGATCTTATCAGCTTTCCTGCTTATTCCGATAATGTACGATTTATGGGTTACCAGTATTTTCGGTATTGTATGATAATGGCATTGTATTGAATACCTGACACTTACCTTGTGCACACACTTACACCACCCTCTAAGCTTTCTATAAGCTTATGCATGATAGATGCGTGCAGGTGATGTTAGGTGGCAGCAGTGTTGAGCTTGGAGCGTAGAGTGGTCTTCCGGAGCTTGATTTTCAATCTATGTATTTCCTTTTTAGCTTTGCACTGAAATGATTATATTAGTGGATATGTGATGATGATGTTGCCTTTGTGAATTGGGTAATCTTGTGGTTATAGTTATTGCGAGTTAAATGTATATATATATATATATATATATATATATATATATATATATATATATATATATATATATATAAATATAAATATAAAATCCTCCTTGTAGAATCCCAGGATTGGAATCTGGCGTATGGACGCTAGGAGCCGAGAACGGGGTACTCGGAGGCTGTCAGCACCGAATTCGGCGATCGGGATTTTATGAGTCCGGTTTCCGAGTTCGGGGCGTGACATCAACAGCATTCATAACTCAGGTGGGCCCCACCAAGTGCTTTTATATGTTTTAACGGTGTTTCACATGATTTTAGATGGTATGGCCCACCTGAGTTCCGTATACAGTTGATTTTTGGGATATCCCATAATTTAGAGGGTACCCATCAAATGCACGGTGTTGATGGTCGACACGCATCACGGTGGGGCCCACACAACTCGACCTCACGGGAGCTAATCGTGAGATCGAGTGCATAGTACCTTTTCCCTATATATATATATATATATATGTTATTATAATACAAAATAATTCTATAATTATTTGTAATAATACAAATGTTTATTTAAATTATTCAAATTATGTATATTATTTGTTTTTATTATTTAAACTGTATATAAAATAAATTGCATACCAACACATTATAATATAATTGACGCATATTAATTAACGCTTGCATTTTATAATTTTAACTATATATTGTCATATTATACTACACATAAAAAATATGTATCACTTAATATTAATCTTACTATACTATATATGCATAAATAATCATAAAAAAATACATTATAAATATTAGTAAATACTTATCCATAACTATTAATTTATTATACTAAGCAAATATGTATGTATATTTTTATTATAAAATATGAAATATTATTTACAAATATTTATTATAATGGATATATAAGAATATTATATTAATTAACTATAGCACACTTGGAACATTATTAATGATATTTATCTATAATATTACCAATTAAATACCTTATTTATTTGATAAATGACTATTAATATATACACACACACACACACACATGTAAGATGATGCCAACATGAATGGGTAGGGGACCTGATTGGCCCACCAGTTAGATGAATGGTTCTTATCACGAGAGTGGACCTCAGATCATCGTATATCGTCGGTGGTTGGCACTTAAGGGCCACAATTTAGATGATATAGTCCACCTAAGCCATGGATTCGCCTCATTCTTTGGACTAGGTCCTAATGCGGGTTGCAAAATGGATGAATGGTGCGGATCAGATCACAGACATCATGGTGGACCCCAAACAAGAGTGGGTGTGCACACTTGGAGCACACCCGAGGTGCACCGGATCGGGCAGACCAGTCAAACCGCGTCTGACCCGTAATATACGAGAAAGGAAAGAAATTTCCTTTCGAAAAAATCTCCCGCCCGCGGCTGAACGAACGGACAACGTCCGTTTGCAACCGTTGTGGCCCACCATCTTAGATCCCACGCCCAATCCAAACAGTCCATGTTGTAGAGGACCCAAACCCGTGCAAACCCTGCCTAGTTTCACATGATTCCTCGTACACGTGCGAGCACAAACGTCAGTGAAAACGGACTGATTGTGCTTCTTTCCACTCCAAAAATGGAAAGTCTCCACGCTAGCAATCCGCGTGGGATTTTCTCCTTCAATCCAGAGCGTCTGTTACAAGGAATCTCAACCGTCCATTTCGATTCACATGGATTTGGGCTTTCGGTGGAAAACCGACGCCAACAAGCAAACCACGGCCGGTTTTGTGCGCCAACGGATTTCTCTCTGCCACAGAATGAATCCGGGCCATCCATCCTCCATCCGATGGCTTAGGGAGCTTTAGGGCATCAAAAAAAAGGGAGCATATATTGCAGAGGATGCGCTGCTCCATTCATTTGCAGTCGCAGCTTCCAAGCTCCGAACCCACCGTCGAAACCAACCTGGAGCTACGAGATGTTTCATCTACTAGCCTCCCTAGACTGTCCTCTGATGTCCCCTCGAAGCGGATCGAAGCCAGGGTCGCCGGATTTCAAGTTGCCATTAACGGCCGACCCATCTTCTCCATCGAGCTACGCTGACTGGATCTGAGTTGGGTGCGATTTTGGTCGAGTGGGCTGCTGTCCGAGTAACGGACCTACTGCGCCAAGTCCAGACATTCCTGGAACTTCCAAAAGAAAAGAGAAGAAGAAAGAAGAAAGAAAGAAGGGAGAAAGAGAGAAACAGGGGAAGAAAAGGGCAGAGAGAGAGAGGTTGCTGACGAGCTGCGGCTACAGTGCTGACTCAGTGTCTGACCAAGTTGGGTGCGGTCTGGACGAGCTGGTCCAGCTGGGAAGGAAAACGAGAAAGAAAGGGAGAGGGAGAAAGGCAGCGTGGGGCTGCCGTTCTGCTGGAACCGAGTCGACTCGGTTCGGACCGAGCCTGACTGAGTCGAACCAGGCGTGGGCCTGGTCCATTTGGGTTTCCAGCAAGAAAGAGGAAGGGGAGAGAGAAAGAGAGAGTAAGGAAGGGGAAAGGGAGAGAAAAAGAGAGAAAGATGGGTTTTCTTAGTGATTGCTGAGTTGACTCAGCTGAACCGAGTCCAATGAGTCAAGTTTGGGCTTGGGCTTGAGTTTGGGCTTGTGAGAGTCTAGAAAGATTTGGGGAAAAGAATGAGAGAAAATAAGGGGGAGAGAGAGAGGTGGAGCTACTGAGTCATGGTTGAGTCGACTCAGCGACTTACCGGGTTTCGTCACCGAGTTAAGTGCTTTAACTCGTTAAGACCGAGGTCAAGCTGCCTCAAATAGACCATACCTCAAGGTGAGTTTAAGGCCTTGTAACTTTAGCCTTCCAATAGAATCTTAGTTATTAAGTTTTTATTTATGATGATTATTTATTTCTCTCATTGTCCTCATCTAGTTTCTCGACCATGCTAGATCCATACTAGAGAAGGTGACCCGAGTTGAAACCATTTCAATTAAAATTTAAGGTGAGGACTCACCCTTTGAGCTTCCCACTTAAATTCAATAATCTAGATATAAATGATGTTTTAATTTCATGAACTTAGTAGCTCTAAATTATCTCCTAGTTCACTTATCTTATTATATAAATTTGCCAATATGTTGTGTGACTAACTCATGTAAGGAATAATTGTTGTCTCTTTAATGTTAGTAAACATAAATGGACTGATTGCCACATGTTGTAGAGTCTGCTAATTAACCAATGTGATAGTTTGTGATTATCTTATGGATCGAATATAACATGTAAAGGACTTACCATCTTGTGTGCCCTATTTGACTTATACGGGCTTAATCACACACCTGCCTTATGTAGCTTGGACCACACTTTGTCTTACATGGATGGGACCGCATAATTACTTCAAGTGGCTTGAATCGTTTATTTGCCCTTCGTGGCTTTGATGGGTCGTTGGTGCCCTTTTGTGGCTTGATGGTTATATTCGCATATCTTGTTGTTTCCTAGCCATCTTCCGGTGTTCGATCATATTGTGATTTCTAAGTGGAGCGGGTGTTCGCTTGGCAATTTCCTAGCCATCTTGCGGTGTTCACGTACAATATGATTTTCGGGTGGTATAGAGTTTATATGTTGGTTTTCTAGCCATCTTGCGGTGTTCAGTCGTACCATGATTTTCGGGTGGAGCGGGTGTTCGCTTAGCGATTTCTTAGCCATCTTGCGGTGTTCACGTACGATTTGATTTCTGGGTGGTCTAGAGTTTGTATGTTGCTTGTCTCTTCATTTTGTGGTTTTCAGTCGTACTATGATTTTCGGGTGGAGCGGGTGTTCGCTTAGCAATTTCCTAGCCATCTTGCGGTTTTCACGTACGATATGATTTTCAGTTGAAGTAGACGTCGGCATGTTGTTCTCTCTTCATCTTGCGGTGTTCAGTCGTACCATGATTTCCGGGTGGAACGGGTGTTCGCTTGGCGATTTCCTAGCCATCTTGCGATGTTTACGTATGATTTGATTTCCGGGTGAAGTAGAGGTTTAAAGCTTGATTTTCTAGTCATTTTATGGAGATTGTTTTGACTATCTGGACATGTCCTTTTGCATTACGGTCTTCATTATACTCCCGTAATGTTGAAATTGTGTTAACTAGCTTAATTTTGTTTAAAATGCCATTTCTCATATATTGCGATTCATGTTGGGTTATTATAACGTCACGAATTTTTCTCAACTTGGCAATGGACGTCATTAGGCACTGGGTCGATCATAATACCTTATTAACTTCTCAAAACTAATCTCAAAGTTTAAAATATCTTTTTAACCAATTTTCTTCAAAATCTCACCTTACACCACCTTATTCTTTAAATTTTTCTAAGTAATTTCATATTATACATGAATCCTAAAGTTTAAGTAATGAAGAGCAATACTTAAATTAGAATTTACTATAAATAGTAAATAAATAAATAAATAAAATCGGTTTTTGACTATTAACCTTATGGAATCTCACGAAATAAATAGGTTATTTGGATAGAGAAGCTTCTCCTACCCCAAAATCATATATTGCATGTCACGCAACTTATTCTGGATTGAAAGATACACCCGTTTCAAATATCGGGTAGCAAAACCACCACCAGACAGCACAGCGAGTGGCGATGGCATCGCCGCAATGGCGACACCTTGCCGTCCATCGGGTCGGGTGGCCCGTTTTCTACAGTTTTTCGTCCGACTTCGAAAAGTCATATCTCTCTCGATATAACTTCGATTTAGGTGATTCAAAAGCCAGATTGAAGCTTGATAAGTGTATTTTTATATAAAAATAAGTAAAAAATATAATAAAAATCTTAATATAGTTAAATATAGGTTGTAAAAACTATCCAAAAATTATTAATTTGGACAGCTGCTGCTTCTAGAATTTTTAGGATTTTTCTACAATATGAAATCTAATGAAATTTGGTAAAGATAAAGTAAACTTGATGATAAACTAATAAAAAATAATTAAAATAATATACTAAGTAAAAGTACCAAAAAGGGGCATAGAACTACCCATTTAACTCCCTCGATATAACTCCGATTTAGGTGATTTAAAAGCCAGAATGAATAACCTTATTCTGTCGTAATTAGGGCAGAATTTAATTAAGTACTGAACTAAATAATTGATGGATTTGGATTGAACCACTTTCTATACAAACTGCAAGACCCAAAACCATTAGAATTGCTAACCCAACTTTACTTAGAAATCTGGGATCAATCTCAAAACCCAGTTGCTCTCAGGAGCATATTGAAACTCCGTATCGGACCTGGACCGCGCGTCGAAAGTCTGATTACTGCAAAATTATATGGTTATGACCGCCTTACTGGGCTTGACAACCATCTCAGAAATCAAGTCCAAATAGTATCTCAAAACGCACAACTTAAGCCCAGAACAAAGTGTGTGAGAAACATGAATATCTTTAGGAAATGAACTAAAACTTAAGTAATTTGGGTCATTCACTTGCAGGCCAAATTTAAGGTTTCAAGCCATTAGATTCTAACCTAACTACACCCTTGGATCAGGAAAATTTTCCTACACAGGTCAGTGTACTTGTGGCCCTGATCGAGTGACTATAGTCATTAAACTGAAACTGGTCCTCCACGGTCGATCCACAAATCCGATCGGACCGAAATCTTAACCTGGCATAGATCTAATGCTATGAAACTTTTTCCAAACCGTATGCAGGAAATGGGCCTCCAAATGAGCCTCGTTGGACCGAAACAGCCACTCTTTAGTTATAACCAAGTATATCATGGCCCTGGGGCCATTTACACTAGTTTTGGGCCTATATAAGGGCCTTAACCCACCCCTCTCTCATTCCATACGAATTTCAAACCCTAGGAGAGAGAAGAGAGGAAAAAGAGAAGAAAAGAGTGAGGAGAAGAGAGAGAAAGTGGGAGATAGTTGCTGGGATTCGAACCCACCGCTCTACGTGCTGAATCGCCTCTCCCGTGTCGCTACACCAGCAATTCCGATTCCGTTGTTGGGTAAGAAATCCTAACCCTAACCTGTTTTACGTATCCAGATAGAGTAAATGGTGAAATAGCTAACCTATTTCATGTTATAGGTTACCATTGTGCCGTAGACGAAGACTTAGTATTCAAACTAAGTTCAATACGAGTTTACCGGCGAAAGGTGCGGACTATAAACGTTTAGGTTATGGTTTTTAAGGCTTTCAATGTCAGTTAATGATTTATGACTGACTCGATTGCTATCACATGTGGTTAGATACGATGTTATCCGTATATTACATATATATATATATATATGTGTGTGTGTGTGTGTGTGTGTGTATTATGTTGTTTTAATGCATTCTATGTGTTTGTTGAAATGTTTGATTGAATATAGAATTATGATTTGTGTTTGCCATGATTATTGATTGATAATACATGATTGATGTTTGTGTAGCAACTCCTTAGTGAAAGGATTTGTTATAATATACATTATAACAAATTTATTACATGTATGTGATATGTGTAGTCTAAGTGTTTGATAAAATGCCTGAATGAGAAAATGCTTGTTGAAATATGTTTAATGAGGGTGTTGAGATGGGATTCTCAATTCCCTTATCTATAGTTACAGTTTCCTTTATGTAACGTATATCGCTACTACGTGCTTTATGGTTGAAATGCCTATGTATGATAACATGTACACTATGTGTTTATTAAAATGCTCAAATGAGATTTATATTTAGATTGGTTATCACATGCCGTCTTGGACTATCACATGTGAATGCTATTGTTTTGGAATGTATTGAGGCTACAATGTAGTCCAGGCAATCAGTAACGGTTTATGATCGACGGCCGAACTGTTTAGCCACGACGGATACGTTCGACGAATCCGAGTCGTACGGTGATAATCGATAGTGGTTAAGCCACGAGGAGTGCGTATGCGCTCCATGTTGATTAATTCAATGTACGCTCATACTAATCGAGCTTGTCAAATAACCCGATTGGCCTAATATGTGTTCACCATGTATGGACGCAACTGCTTGAATCTAAGGTACCACTTACCAATGAAAACACATTTAACCTTAGTACCACGATCCGCTAAGACTCATGAGTCGGGCATAGTGGTATGGGACACCGTGGTCGAGCTTTGGGGTGACGAGCCTCCCCATAGTGTCCAGTGAACAACCCAGACTCGTGAGCCAAATACGGTGGTATGGGACACTGTATTTGTGTTGTCGGCCTGCGATCAGGTGACGAGCCTCTCGTAGTGACCTCGAGCATACTCTAGGTCTGCGCCGAGGTGACGGACCTTTCCGTAATAAAGTAGAGTATAAACCAGGCCTGCACTGAGGTGACAAGTCTCTCCGTAGTGACTTGGAACTATCTATCATATGTGACTAACTAGGATTGACGACCCTAGATGGATCATTGTTTGGGTAAGTGATAAAAAGGGAGGTACCTTAGTTTTTCGAATATGTTGTTTGAATAAACGTAATTAAGAATTGGGCTAACACAATCATACATGCATTGTATGTGCTTTGGCGAGAAAGTGAACGTGTCCGGAGTGGTGCATGTTGCAATCGTGAGATGATGTCGCTGAGGGAGTGTAGGCGAGGGCATACATCATTATCGCATAGCATTCATGCATTAGCAAGAGTACTTAGGATATGATTGTTGTACTGCTTTATCATTACTGCTTGATTGAGTTGATAACATGTTAACCTTTGCCTTATAGCTCCACTGAGTGATCACTCACTCACACTCTGGGACGGTGTTTTAAAACACCAACCAGACTCTATTGTAGTTGCAGATGATGGCGATGCTGACGAAGCGGAGCCTGACTTTTGTGATAATGAGGAGTTCTCCTATATGCAACTCTCGGGCGGGTCTATGTAGACCTGGAGTTGCGCCATCGGGACTACTGGGATATGGACTAGAGGACATTACACTTGATCATTTTGTAAATTTTGATATAGTACATGTAACTATTTGACCTGGTGACGTTCATACTTTAGGGACTTATAATCACTTATATGCTTATATGTACTTATCACAGTCTTCTGCTTACGTAATT
This sequence comes from Magnolia sinica, assembly GCF_029962835.1. NCBI lineage: Eukaryota > Viridiplantae > Streptophyta > Magnoliopsida > Magnoliales > Magnoliaceae > Magnolia > Magnolia sinica. Next base: position 52,816,641 of record NC_080580.1, read on the forward strand.
TAACTGTCTCTGGAGTATAATATGTTGATTTGGTATAATCTCACTCATGTTTAATGCACTAATACGGACAACATTTAATCATTATTATCTATGTTGCATAAGTGATGTGTTGGAACTCGAGAGTTGGGCTCCTGCTCGACTTCCGATTTTCAAGGCGTTACAGTTATGAATAATGAGTGCGTAATCTTAGAGGGTGCTCCTCAATATGATAGCCATTGACGCTATCAAACTGTAACAGTTGATGCAGGTATAAGGCGAGCCGATGCTGTTCACTAGATTGCTGGAGCAGAACGAGTAGCTAGGGAGTTAGGCGGGGTCCTTGCGGCCCATATTGAGCCCCACCACTAGTTGATAGATTCTTGTTTCTGCTTATATGAACTTGTTATTTGGGATTGTATAAGTCTTGTATGGGCGCTACATTTGAAATTTCATTATGGTCGGAATGTTTTTATTCAATACATGGTTTATTTTAGCTTCATTGCTGTTAACTCTGATTAATGATAAGCGGTTCAAATTTACACTGGATTTTATAAGCTAACACTCAGGTTTTCGGGAAACGGGTTATATACTCAGGTTCTAAAAACACGGGGCGTTACAGGAACGGATAGAAACAGAATATGCCACATGAAGCAATGGTGATTGACCATTAAAAACTCCAGGAAGCCAGAAAGTTTTGATAAGGTGATATTTGTGTGATCCTTTCGTCAAGTCTTTATGACCTTGTTAAGCGGTTGGATGGTAAAAAGACGCATGGTTGCCTCCCAAAATGTTTTTAATGGTGCGCGCTCAATCGCCACTGTTTCCTAAGGTGTGGTCCACTTGAGATTTGGAACTACTGTATTTTTGGGCTCATTCCCTAAAATGATCTGACGAATTGGATGGATGGCATGGATATAATATACATATATCAACATGGCCCCACAATCCACCAAATAATATACCTGTGGTGGGCACGTGTTTTGCGAAGACGAGTGCAGAGGCTCCGAGTTGTACGAACGGTTCAAAGGAGATCAAAGTTAAATAAGCCAACATCCACACCAGTTAATCCATTTTCCTAAGATCATTTTAGAGCATGTGCAAAAAAAAAAAAAAGCATATCCAAAGTTCAAATGGACCACACCGTTAAAACATTCATAGGGCCCACCATAACGTTTATTTTCCATCCAATCTGTTCATAAGGTCAAAAAGATCAAGATGAAGAGGAAAAACAAATATCATATTGATCCAAAACTTCTGTGACCCTCATAAGGGTTTCAATGGTAGACGTTCAATCCCCCACTGCTTTTTGTAGTGTGGTCCACTTAATCTTATTTTTCGGCTCAAGCCTCAAGATGAGCTCGCAAAATGAATGGATGGTTTGAATATAACCCATACCTCATGATGGGACCCACAAAACTTGCTCACGTAATACACAAGCTAGATGGCCAGTGTACACCAGCCAATCTGCTTCCGTTAGTGGGTTTTTCCTTATCGCTGGACCCCTTGATGTGTTTTGTATATCCATGCCATCCAGTTATTCTACAGCATGATCGAAAAAATGAAGTAGAACTGAATCTCAAGTGTACCACATAGTAGAGATGGCATGCCTACCATTAAAAACTTTTTGGGATCACCAAAAGTTCTGGATCAAATTGATATTTGTGTTTTCCCTTCATCTGGGTCTATCTGACTTTATGAACAGGTTGGATGGATAATAAACATTACTATGGTCATTAAAGAGTTTTTAATGGTGGGTGTTCAATATCTATTATTTTTATGGTGTTGTGCACTTGGTATTTGGATCTGCTTCATTTTTTTCAACCATGTCTTAGAGAATGAGTTGAAAAATGATGGAGAGCCTAGATATATAACATATACATCAAGGTAGATCCCACGGTTAGGGCAATCCCCACTTTGGTGTTACCCGAATACCGGGTAACACCTAATCTCCTCTCCCACATGAAGAGGCATATAGGCTAGGGGTGTCAATGGGCTGGTTTCGGGCCCGAACGATCAGAATTTTGAATACAGCCAGCCTTGACGATCTGGCCCAAAATAGTTCAAAATCCAGGTTGAGAGACCAACCCAGGCCCGGCCTAATATAAGCTGTCGGTGGTGGCCGACCAATAAGTGGAACTGAGATCCCACGCCATCTCTTCCCACCATGTTTTTCCGTCTCACGTTTGGAATGCATAGCCATTCCTTTGCCAACGTGATAAACCTGCGAAGACGAGTCTGCATCTACACGGCAGAGGATCCTCCGCATGGATTTCAAATTTCGTGTACCTTTGTTTGAGATGGCAGCATTATCCAATGACAACTTTTAATGTATCATACATTGCGAGGTCATTCGAGATTTCTCTCTCTCTCTGTCTGTTAAGCACGCGGCTTGGCTGGTAACCCTTTTATCAGCCACACAATTGTGTTATGTACTTTATCTTATCTATACTGTCTATCTATTTTTCCATCTCGTTTTAAGGCATGAGCTGAAAAAGTGGACCACACCAGGGAGAGTGGGGATTGATTGCTTACCGTTGAAAGCTTCTTGTGGGCTATAGAAGTGTTGTATCAAGTTAATATTTGTGTTTTCCTTTTGTCTGTCCGAGTCCGTGTGACCTTATGAACAGGTTGGATGACCCATAAGTATTACTGTGGGCCCTAAAAAGGTTTGAACGTGGATATCATTTTCCCCACTGTTTCCATTTGTGTATTCTACTCAGGCCATGCCTTAAAATTAACTATCAAAATGGACAGACGGCATGGATAAAACACATTATCACGTTGGGGTCAGCAGAGATCTTTGACAACAGCTGGCTGGTGTCCGCATCACCGGCCAAACCTAACGGTTGCATGGGCCTAATCAAATTCCATCACATCATGAACAATTGATTAGATGCATCGAATCCGCCTACCCATTGGAGACCATATGCTGTGATGGTATGATGATTTGAACCATCAATTCTTCCCACTACAATCACAACTAAGCTATAGTTCAGTAATTACACTTCAGTAACAAACTTGACCTACAAATTTATTTATTTATGAATGTGAACCACTGAAATATTTCCTTTCACTGTTTTATATTCATCTACGCTGTAGGAATGGTTTAAACCGTCCCTTTTAGCTTAGGTTTCTTTAGGCTGCCCATATATCATGCACATAGATGGATCCAATGACCTGACCATCTCAGCGTGTGGGCTCAAAAAGGGCGGCACATGTGATCCTAACTAACTCAAGACCTGACAAGACCCATATGCGGATCGAAGATTGCAACCCTGCGTGATCAAGGCCGTTCATTGGGGGCCAGCACGATCATGACATGCTCTGGTCATCAGCTTTGTAAGTATACTGTTTGTAAAAATTTCAAACAGAAGTATACTGTTTGTAATTCAAAAATGCTGGATAATTTCAAAATACAAAATAATTTACAATTTTTTCTTTTTTCTCATTTTTCCCAAACCTATACAAAATATATTTATCTTTATCTTTTAAAAATATTCTTTTTATTAAATATAACATTTTAGTGGCCTGAGAGGCAATTGGATTTCATCTCGTCAAGGGTTTTAGTCATGAGTCGGAAGGATGGTACAAAGTACAGTACGCCCACATGGCACTATGCTGCTGAGGCACCTTTTCTGGTAGACTTGGCACTTCCAACATTTGGATTGCCGCGAGGAACCTCATAACCTTTGAGTTTTTTGAATTATCGGTCTTAAATTTTATTTTTTTTTTCCAATCCTAACGCGTGGATGTGTATGTCCCATGCTCTTCCTCTTGGGTATTACAGACTTAAACGGTGAATGATGTGATTGACTTGTAGAGTCACAACTAGCTGAATCCAGCCAGAATCTTCAGTTGGATAGGTACCACAGAATCCAACTTTAATGAGTCCTGTCGTTTGCCTATATTCAAAGATTCCGTGACGGAAAATGGAATGGGTTAGTACCCTACTCCTACCCATATAAATGTATGGTATACCCCTTGTTATATTTATAAAATTTTAAAGAGATTATCAAGTTCCAAAGAATTCTATTGTACCTGATCATAATCATATGATCATGGAAACAATGTGCTAGACGTTCACAAACAAGGAGGTAATAACATAGAAAGAGAAGGACTTGTTATCACTCAGATTTGGTTGAACCTGCAACTTTACCTATGGACAATAAACGCATGCACTTAATAAAAGATATGGATAACGAGGGCGCCAATTGTGGTTGGGGACCCCCTAATGCCAAAGTTAGGTAAATGAACTTCAAGTAGATGTGTTTGGAGTTGGGATTTTTGTGTGTACCTTCTTTCATCAGGCGGGATAACGTATTTATAAGTTTTCTAGACAATTTACATATCTGAGTGGATCCGCCAAATATGTTGGAGGAGCCCGTATTGGAGTGGGAGTCTGTTCTCGTGAATTTCTCCAATTTTGTCTTGATTAACGTGATTTTCGGCTATGATCTCGTTGGATCGATTATGTTCTTATACAATGTGACATTCTCTCCAAATATTTTTGTTCCGAGGTTGAGGTCGGTTAGATAGCTTGCTCGAGATAATCAGGTCGGTCGATGAATCTTATTACGAGCTCGGTTGACTGATCAGCTTGGCCATCGGATCCCTTACTCAGTTCGGCTTCTCTAGTGGTAGATTCATCGATGGCTCAGGGAAATTGTTTTGTTGGTTCTTTGTCATGTCTCATATGGCAGGTCAGTTCAATTTTTCCCATAACAGTTGCCCCTTACTTTCAAGTTTCATGTTCATGAGCTCTGGAAGTAAGAGGATTTGAACTAATATATAAGCGTGAGATTTTAAATTTCAATTGTGAGTGATTAGCTCAGTTCATCCGTCTTCCTCAATTTTATCGCCTACTGATGAAGGCAGGAATTGAAAAGGACGGCGCATGTCGTGAGGATCAATGAAGATATTATGACAATATCGTCGTACAATGAATCGTGTACAGAGTGGTGAGTGTCGTTTCTCCTTCCAGACGATTCACCAGCGGACACCTATCTTTGCGCCATAAATGCCTCTCCCTAGCAAACCCCTTGTCGCCATGTGGCGAAGATCGTGCGTCGAGGTGTCTCTTCATAATCTTATGATTAGTGCTAGCATTAAAGGCATTGCCCCTCGGGATGCTTACAAATATGGGTTTCCTCCTCATTGCTTACCCACCAGTCTAGCGAAGTTCGAGTTGTGCCGACATGTTTCTTTCTTTCTCTATCCCAATCCTTCTCCATTCACTCTGCAGTTCATCTGGATACTTGATTTTTTTTTTCTAGTACGTCTTTTATGCATCTCTCCCTCTTCTCTTTTTCCAACTTTTTTTTCTTCCTGCCATGTCTTCCGAAGATCTTTCTAAGGGCACTTTTGTCATAGGAGCCTTCCATGAGGAGTCCATGCATGAAAGTACGGACTTCAGATTGGCCACATCTTCGAGGGAAACATCGTCACTGATGACACCTCGCGGTGAGGAGGCTTCTCCGCCTTAGGCGGATGCAGCTTCCTTGTCTTCTCATGGAGTGGCCTTAACGGCCAACATTTTTGTTTCTCGGTTGCGGCCAAAGGATTTACATGCTCTCCCATCAGAGTTCGGGATCCTTGATTCAGTGAGGTTGTGGCTACTCCGAGTTCGGGAACTTCCGGGTCAGCCTCCCGCGGGGGAGATGGCCCTCTATTTGATTTTCTTTTCCTACGGCTTGCAGGTGCCTTTCCATCCTGTGGTGAGAGAGATATTGCACCTCTTGAGACTTGCCACAGGACAACTTAACCATAACGCGTGGCAAGCTATCTTTGGGTGCTATATCTTTTGGCGCCAAATTAGCCACTCCAAGCTCTCTATGGATGAGCTCTTATATTTTTACCAAACCAAGAGTAGCCTCGGCTCTCATGGTTGGTACTATTTTCTCTCCTTGTCAGGATATTATTACCAATAACCCCTCTTCCAATAAGAGCTAGAAGGATAGGTGGTTCTTCGCTATAAGAGAGTGGAAGGCCCTGCATCAGAGCTGGGCAAGTTGCAGGTTTGAATTCCCTCCGAATATGCCCTCCCAGGTCGCGTTCTAAGTTGTGGCTTATATATTTGTAGTCTGTCTTCAATTCCTCCTCTTATAATTTTTAATTTATATAACCACTCTTTTTGCAATCTCCCTTGATCTCTACCCAATCTCTCGAAGGCCCTCCTTCACCATGTCAGGATTGCTCGAGAGCATCCAGCAACCCAGCAAGATTGCAGGAAGCTGATCATTCCAACTGCCTTGGATTAGGTCGACTTGTCGGTGGTCGAGCCATCAGGTATATATTTTTCTTGGCAAGGCTTTTGTAGATGTATTTATATTTTGTTTTGCTGATATACCACCCTTCTTTTTTTGTCTAACAAAAATGGCAGATCGTCCCCAGGCTAAGAGATTGAAGCTCCCCTCTATAGCGGAGATTAAATAACCAAGATTGTTGCTAAGAAGGTCGTTCCTTTAGCGCCTGCTCGGCGTGTGCCTGGTATCGAGGTTGCGGAGATCTCCGTAGAGAGGTCGATGATGAGGCACGCCCCCGAGATTCTCCCCCCGACCGCGAAGGAGGACGTTGTAGCAGTAGTTGCCATGGAGGCAACTCTTGTGGTGCTCCAGGAAGTTGCCCTTGTTGTCGTTGTATAGAGCTCTCCCCCTGGGCATGCCCTTGAGGGAGGTAGTAGACTTGGAGTCATCTCTCGTCCGTTTTGAAGAGGAATGAGCAGAGGGTACTCTAATGGGCAAGGCTGTAAAGATTGCAGCTAAGGGAGCCTCTAAGCCTCAAGCCCCTGAGGGGGTTGCGGTTATCGAGACGTTGGAGACGACAGTTCATGTGCTTCTCCTGCAACATATGGTTGTGCGGGCCAATTGTGGCCGCGACCACGTGCCTGAGGAGGAGGTCAATGTGATGCACTCCCTGCACCCTGAACTCCTACTAGGCAGCATGGCATCGATGCAGATCAAGGTAATGCCGTCAGTGTCCTTTCACACTTTCTTTTTGTTAAACTTTTTCCTTTTATTGGCATCTGTTAACTTTTGCTCGTTTCCTATTCGCAGGGCACCATTGGGGTCCTCGCCACCCGCCACCTTCTGAGTGACCTGAGGGGTTGCATGGAAGAAGCAACCTGGAAGGTCGAGTCCTCTGGGGTCAAGCTCTAGGCTAAGGCAGCAAAGCTGGAAGCGGCTGTGGAGGCCTGGACGGCAACCCATGCTGAGGTTGAGTCCCTCCGTGAGGCCTCGAGGGTCTCCAAGGAGGACCAAGCCACCAGCGTTGCTTTGTTGGCCATGGAGCAGCGGGAGAAGGATGACCTAGTGACCCATGTGGTTGTGGTGGAAGCAAGGGCCTCTAAAGTGGAGTTCTGTCTCATCGAGGTGGGAGTTCGGGTAGTCGCCGCGAAGGCCAAGCTAGCAAAGGTTGAGGTCTCGATTCATGGGAGGTAAGCAGTCATCGTGAAGGCTTTTAAGGCATTTGAGGAGCATACAACCGAACTCGAGGAGATATTTAATGATGGCTTCCAAGGATGTCAAGAAGATGTCAAGCGAAAGTACCTTAACCTTGACTTCGAGAGCCTCGATAACAATGCCCGATAACAATGCCCCTGAAGCCTCTGAGGTTGCTACTCCCGAGGTCGAGGAGCTCCACCAAGGATAGGCCTTTTTTTATAAATGTATAACTTTTTGAATAGTTGTGTAAACCCTCCCTTATAAATGAGAAGAATTCTTTTGTCTAGCTTCGCATTTTTATGTGCCGATCAATGTGCATGATTACTTACTAGATAAGGTAGTCGAGCATATAAACTTTAGTCGCGAAGTTAGTAGAAAAAGACATATTTCTTCATAAGGGGAATCTCTTACATGTAGCAATCACTCGATGGTTGGTAGCATGTTCCTGAGGTGAGCAGTCGATACGCTGTAAATTTTCCCTGGGTCTACCCTTATTGATAGTAGATTTTCAGGTGCTCGGCATTCTATGGGTGGGGTAAGAGCTGACCCTGCATGTCTTCTAGTTGATGCCCCCAGGCGGACCATACTGGCTACCTTGTATAGTCCTTCCCAATTTGGTCCCAAGGCTCTTAAGCTGAGTTCCTTAGTGTTTTGGAAGATTTCTCGAAGGACCAAGTCCCTTGCTCGAAATCTACACAAATTAACTCTTGTGTTGTAGTGTCGGGCAACCCTGTGTTAATAAGCGGCGACCCTTAACTGTGCCTTTTCTATTGATTCTTCAATCATATCTAAACCCAAAGTTAGTTGCGCGTCATTTTCTCTCATGTCGAAAAGCTTGGTCCATCTCGAGGGCATCTCGATCTCAACTGGGACCACTGCTTCTACGTTAAAGGCTAAGGAGAATGGGATTTCCCCAGTCATTGTACGGACCATGGTTTGGTACGCCCAAAGGACATGTGGTAACTCATCAGCCCAAGCTCCTTTGAACTTTTCAAGCTTGGCTTTTAAATGGGTTTTTATGATTTTACTGATAGCTTTCACTTATCCATTAGCATGGGGGTGCCGAGGTGAAACCAAGGCATTGCGAATGCCAAGCTTTTCACACAGTCCTCGGAAATGAGCATTGTCCAATTGTCGGCTGTTGTCGAGAATAATGGAGTGGGGGATACCAAACCTGCAAATGATATTCTTCCATATAAAGTCGGTAGTCTTCTATTCGGTAATCTTTTCTAAGGGCTCAGCGTCAACCCACTCAATGAAGTAGTCAACAGCGACGATGGCAAATTTAGTCTGTCCCCTGCCCATCAGCAGGGGTCCTATGATGTTGACCCCCAACTGCGCAAAGGGCTAGGGACCACTCATTGGGGTCATTTGCTTGGGTGGTTGTCGTGGCACTGCAGCGAAGCGTTAGCACTTGTCGCACTATCTTGTGTATTGCTTTGCGTCTTCATGGAATTCGGCCAATAATATCCTTCTTCAATCAACTTGTGGGCTAGAGTTCTCCCGTCCAAATGATTTCTACATATGCCTTCGTGGACTTCCCTTATGACATATTTGGTTGTCTTCATGGATGAGAACCCTCTTTTGTATAAGAAATCTCTCAAAATCGTGTATCGAGCAGACGAGTTTTTTATTTTGTAGGCTTCTAACTTGTCCTTAGCCAACTTGCCCGGTCACTCGTAGCGCACGATCGAGTCCATCCAGCTCGGAAATTGGTTTATCAGGAGTCTCCTTTTGGCAGGTTGGCTAATACTAGGCTCAAACAAGAATTCAATCAGCACGGTCCTGGCGAAGTCGTCATCGACTACCGCAGCTAACTTAGCTAAGGCGTCTGCTTTGGAATTTTCTAACCTAGGGACGAGGATGACCTCATACTTGTCGAATTGTTTGACCAAGTCCCGTGCCTTTTGCAGATAGACGATCATTTTCTCTCCTTTAGCCTGATAATCTATAGTGACCTAGTTGACTATGAGCTGGGAGTCACTGTAGATTTTCAATACTCATGCTCCCATCTCTTTGGCTAGTCTGAGCCAGCAATGAGTGCTTCATATTCTGTTTCATTGTTAGAAGCTGAGAACCCAAACCTCAGGGCATACTCTATATTGGACTAATGAGTGCAACAAGAATAATTCCCGCCCCGCTTGCCTGGGAGTTTTGATGACCCGTCCACATGAAGGGTCCATTCTTATATGCTGATATCTTGCTTGTCTTTTGTCTCTTGTGGAGGAACAGGGTAAGTTAACTCAGCAATAAAGTTGGCGACAGATTGGCCCTTAATCATTGCCCGTGGTCGATATATGATGTCGAATTCACCGAGCTCGATTGCCCACTTCACTAGCCATCCTTACATCTCAGGTTACTACAAAACATGCTAGAGTGGTCGATCAGTTTGAACCACAATAGTCTTTGCCTGGAAGTATGGTCGGAAGCTTTGAGACAATATGATCAGTTGTTGAGTGTGAAATATTGCATATTTCCCCCTTGCTATACCTTAGTTTTATGAACATGATAATGTTTAATCGATCTATTTATACATATTTTCTCTTGCAAGGTGATTTTGAGACTTTAATATGAAAGGGATGTTAAAAGCATGGATTTGATGCTCAAGAATTACCAAAGTGAGGAGTGGATCTTTGGTGGTCAATATTGAAGATCTTAAAAGTCCTAGATCCAAGAAAACTAAGTGAAGAATGAAGAAATTTGAGATTGCAAAGTGCATAAATCTAGAACTGCTAAACTTGACAATTTATGCCATCGAACACAGCTTTGATGTCATCGAAGTAAGCGTTTAATGCCATCGAAGGAAGCTCGATCTCATAGGAAAAATTAGAAAAATCAAGTTTGGTTGCTGGACATATGGGTGCAATTCTCGATGCCATCGAGAGAAGCTTCGATCCCATCGAAGATCGGTTTAATGCCATTGAAGCCAGTTCGATAACATCAGAAAAATTAGAGAAAAATCAATTTACTTGCTAGACAGTTTTGTACATTTTTTGATCCTATCGAGAACATTTCGATGTCATTGAAGGTTGGGCGATCTCATCAATTGACTTACGCAGGCAGTTGAGAACAGTTTTTAAATTCGAATCGAGCTTGGCTATGGAACTTCGATGCCATCGAAGCTCCCATCGAAGCTGCGTAAACTGTGTAAATTTGAGGCAGTTTCAAAGTCGATCTCATCAAAGCCTATATAAAGAGATCTTCTGAGTTCTTCAAAGCAAAAATTAGGGTAGGGAGCCAACTTGAGATGGGGAAACTATTGGTCGGGGTGGATCAAACTTGAAATCCATCTAAACAACGAATTGACAAAAAATACCTTTGTCATGCAAATCGAAATTGCATGGCCCACCTGAGCTTTGAATCTGCCTCTTCTCTGACCAGATGACCCAGTTGGGCCCTTGGTTGCTGCCGAGTAAACTTGGCTGATACCGAGTCCAGATGGGTCGAGTTGGGCCTGGGTCGGTCCAAGTCATCCCAAGAAAGAAAAAAAAATAGGAAGGAGAAGAAAGAGAGGAGTGAGTGTGGGGTTGTCATCATGTCGGCACTGAGTCGACTCGGTTCAAACTCGAACCGAGTTTGGGTTGAGTCTGATTGAGTCCAAGGTGGCTGGAAATCACTGCTAGTGGGTTCTAGAAGCTTGAGAGAGAAGAAATAACGAGGAAAGAGAAAGAGGAAGGAAGAGAAAAGATTGAGAGATTGAGTGAGGGAGAACCAATTGTTGACCTGCCCAACATTGGTTGGGTCGACTCAATCGAGTCGAGTCAAGTTGGGTCGAGTCCGGGTTGAGTCCAGGGTTGTTAGTCGCATCAGGAGGAGGATCTGAAGATTCCAGTCATGCTACCTCCGCGTCAACTCGGACGCCCTTCCACCGAGTCGGGTTTTGTCTGGTTGAAACCTGACTTATTGTCGAGTCAATGAGGCTAGACCGTGTTTGGCTGAGCCTGGTTTGTGTCTAGGTCTTGCTAAGAGTCGTATTTGAGAGGATTGTAGTGTGGAGGCTGGATTTGAGGGTAGGCATCCTTCGATGGGGCCGAGTTGAAGTAAGTTGGGTTAGCAAGCTCGGGGGATGGCTTGAGGTTGTTTGGGAATTTTGGTTGTTAACTTGGGTTGAGTTGATCGCATCCAAATCGGATCCAAGTCGGGTTCGAGTTGTCATAGGAGTCAATTATAAGGGCGCACATGCTTCCTATCAACATCAGTAGGCGATTTGACTTATAAGGTGATGACTTTTTCCCCTTAGGCTTTCCGCCTTCATGTTAGCTTAAGTAATAGTTCTTATTTTAATTGATAATTGATATCTCTATTTCATAATTACTTGTGCTAGTTATTGGAATTGATCTTCAAATTATATGCTTAACATGTGTCTTGTATAAACACTTATATGTTGCACTTAAATATCTTCTCATACTTATGGATTGTTGTAGAACTTAAGTTGTTACATTTATTAGTGAAAAACTCTAGTTATATATGTATATTCAGACTTGGGATGTAACTTGATTGATTGTGATTATAACGATCACTCGAGCTAGTGACAACTTTGACTGGTGGATTAAATAGAATATTGACGCAGGCTTACCGTTTGTGAATCGTTGTGCCTACGTGGCTTTGGATTGATATTTTCCCTATGTGGCTCTAAGTTGATATCTGCCCTAAATGGCTTGATGGATTATTTTGGATAACCATGTGATGGTAAGTTCCACTTGTTTAATTGTGGTTGGCCACTAGTTGAGGAGGATACTATTAAACATCCTAATGTTAGAGTCTCATGAGCCAATGATGGTAGTATGGGATACTATGCCTGAGCTGTCGGCCTATCCTAGATAACAAACACCTAAGAGTGACATTTGAGCTTTCTTAAATTTGCTGTTTGCAAATTGGAATAATAATGGTTGGGCTAATCATGTATTTACGATACTTGGGCGTTACCGGGTACCTAGTTGACTGTTTGAAAGATCAGTGCACTGTTCGAATGACCCTTTTTGCATTTTGAATGAGCCGACTGTTTAAAAGGCTCATTCCCTTACATGAATAGACTGACTGTTTGAAAGTTCATTCTCTTACATGAGTGGGTCGACTATTTGAAAGACTTATTCCCTTGCAAGTTGAATGAGTCGACTGTTCAAAAGACCCATTCTCTTGCTTAAATAGATCGACTGTTTGAAAGATATATTCTCTTACATGAGCGGGTCGACCATTTGAAAGACTCGTTCTCTTGCAAAGTGAATGAGTCGATTGTTTGAAAAACTCATTCTCTTGCTTAAAAGAACTGACTGTTTGAAAGGTTCATCCTCTTATCATGAATGGGTCGACTGTTTGAAAGAACTATTCCCATGCATAAATGAGTCAACTGTTTGAAAGGCTCATTCTCTGCATGAATAGACTAATTATTTGAAAGGTCCATTCATTTGGCCAACTAGATGAGCATTTCCAGTTAATTTGCATTCACACATCCATGCATTTAAATAAGAATGCATTATGAGTTGTTTTGTATGCTTTATTGTTTAAATTATACTTAACTAATGCGGTGGTGTGTAATTTTAAGGAGAATTCACACTAAGCTGGCCACTAATCGTATAGGTAGAACGGATGACTTAAATGATACTCATGTTCAGGTTGATGAGGAGCAGGGTACAAAATCTTCCCAAGAGCTGCTGCGTGATATTGCAGTTTAAGACTAATTACAATTTATCTTGTATTATGTGTTGAATTATTATTATTATTATTATTATTATTATTATTATTATTATTTTGTAATTATGATTTTAAAACATCGGTTTGTATAAGCCTTCGGGCAGCCACTTGTATATTTAGACTTCCCTTTTATGCTTGATTTGTTCCTTTTCTGTTAAACTGATAACTCTGAAAAAGAAAAGAATATGAAGAAGAAAAAAATACATGCGAAATTTGACTATCATTAATGTTAACACTTGGGTTTTCGAAAAACGAATCGTATACTTGGGTTTCGAGAACCGGAGCATTACAAACGCCCTACACATTACATGTCTGGAAGCACCGTGGAGTTCCACCCATGCTCAAAAGGACTCTAAATGTTCGGTCGGATCCCCGGATCTTAAGTAGGGAGTTATCTTGGGCATTAGGAACCTAGATGGTAGTTGGGACTTCATAATATCATCCGTGAATGGAGGCAAGGTTTCTTCGAGTAAGGCGTCTACAGAGGCAAGGGCCTTGGCCCGACGGGCCTGTTAGATGTCCCCGAGCTGATCTCGGATTTCTTTCAGTTCTGCCTCTCACTAGACCTCATTCTCTATCATGACTTCTAGGACTTTTCCTCGAGCTCGCCTTCTCTTCTCCAGTGTATGTTGCAGATGGACTCAACAAGCTCAGTGGTTCCTAAAGTTTGCATGGGAATGCACATGCTTCTCGCTAGCCGATCTTTTGCTCTCTCTCTCTCTCTCTCTCTCTCTCTCTCTCTCTCTCTCTCTCTCTCTATATATATATATATATATATATATATATATATATATGATTCGGGAGGTACAAGTGGAGGGCGAGGTTGCTTAGTCGTTGCCCTCAACTCTACGTTATGGTCATTGGGGAGAGGATGTTGTCTCTTTAATATTCTCATAATGCGGTCGATGTTGCCCATCAAAGCTTCAACTTGATTCTCCAAAGAGACGAGCCGACCTCCCCTATTCCAGGATCTTTGTGCGATCGCCAGGGAAGGAGGGTCACGCTAGGGGCCTGACCGTGAAGCCTAAGTCTCTTTAGGCTGTTCTTTTGGTATTGACTCGGTGGTAGCGACCAATGCTCTTCTTCTTCCCTTAGCCATCTAGATGGGAGAAGTAGAAGGGCGGTCAGGCTCACTGATGTTGGGGAAAACTTTTAATGGCTTTGTTGTCATTTACACAGATGACGTTAAACTGTTATCGCTCAGATTTGGTTGAACCCGCAACTCCACCTGTGGACTATGAACACCTGCACTTAATAGAAAAGACAACGGATAATGGGAGTGTCGGTTGTGGCCGAGGACCCTCCGATGCCAAAGTCAGGTAGAAGAACTTTGAGTAGATGCAGTTAGAGTTAGGATTTTTGTGCATACATTTTTCTTCAAGTGGGGTGATGTATTTATAGGTTTTCTAGGCAGTTTGTGTATTTGAGTGGATCCGCTAGATATGCTAAAGGAGCCCATATTGGAGTGGGAGTCTATTCTCAAGAACATCTCCAATTTTGCCTCCATTGGCATGATTTTCGGCTAGGATCTCATCGTATCGATCCTACAATTATACAACGTGAGATTCTCTCTGGATATTTCTATTACGAGGTTGAGGTCGATGTCAGTATTTAAGGTCGAGGTCAGTAAGATAGCTTGCTCAAGATGATCAGGTTGGTCGATGAATTTTATTACTAAGCTCGGTTGACTGGTTTAGCTTGGTCATCAGTTCCCTTGCTCAGCTTGGCTTCTCTGGTGGTATACACATCAATAGCTCGGGGAGATTGCTCTGTTGGTTCTTTGCCACGTGTCTCATATGGCTCTCTTATAACGACAACTAAAAATGAGATCAACTAAAATTTTGGAAGTTCCTTTTTTCTTCAATTCTTTCGCAAGATCATCAGGCCTTGCTCTTACTTGACTATCATCTTCGCTTTCTATTTCCTGCACGTCATAGAGAAACATCATTTAAATTTGATTTCAAGTCATGAATACCAAACAATCACAACTGATTCGAACTGAAAAGAAGCATCTCATATTTAAACAGCTGAATTATTGAAGATAAAGGGATCCCCATACAAAGCCTTCTTTTGAACTCTGTCCTATGTATTTAATTGTTCTATATTTTAAGAAGCAGCAGCTTGGTGAAACGAATTTTCTCTGAAATATTACATTCTAAAATCAGTTTTTTATATGGCTCAGGTTTCAAAAGCTTTCTTCTCTTTTCACTAGTTTTATTTTTTATTTTTAACTGCAATATTGCTACAAAAGTACAGGATTTTATTTGGGGTTTGTTTGAAGAAAAACAACCTTGATTTTGATATTTTCTTTGAGAAATTGTAAAAGATGTGTTTTTGTTAAAGACCAATAGAAGTTATATCATCATCTTAGCTAATCCCAATTTGGGGCCGGTTACATGAATCTTGTTCAGCAGTTCCACTCTATATAGGGCCAGACCGTTCTCATGTTCAAAGAACCAGGTCTGTTCTCATGTTCTTCTTAGATGGATTGTGTAAGCAGCTTGTGTAAATGAGTTTTCTTTTGTATATTTACAATTCTCTACTAAAGCTTTGAGATTTTAACAGTTCTATTGTTAAAATGGCAACTTTTTATATTTTTGTCCTTTTTTTTGTGTGCAGAATTCTGAAGGATTATATTAAGCCAGACATCTAAATATTGCCTATTCAAGGTCTGTAACTAATTTTTATCACCTAGGAATATGTTCTAATTGTGCATTTTATTTGTGTTCTTTGATTTTTTTTCTCTGACAATCAATGATTGCATTTTTAGTGGTCCTTGTCTGTTTTTCTTTGTGGAGCTGGGTTTTCCTGAACCAAAGTTGTGTCAGATACTTGCGCTGGTAAAATATCTGAACTCCCTGCTTGAGTTCTGTGCATTTTCCATTTTTTTTAAAGGTCTTGCTTTCATAGAAAAAGAGATGTTTTCATTTTCTATAAAACTACCGGTAGAGGCCCCATTGCAAAAAAAAAATAAAAAAAATAACCACGAAAACTGAACAGACTGGGTGTCTCATGCATCAATCATTCTACTGCATCAACATGTCATCGATTCATACAAGTGTGTCATACTTGTTTCTTTGTCATCTTATTGGAAGAAGGGGGAAAAGGAAAATTAGATTATGAAAGCTCACCAAGGGCTGAAGCAATGAAATGACCACAACCTGGGTATGTCACTCAAACATAAAGGAGCTACCGCCAACACACAAGTTCCTTTTCTATCATGGATATTAGTATTGTTTTTGCGTTCAAGCCAAATGCACGGCTATGGCATTGAAAATTGAAAGTCTCATCCACATAAGGGTATCAAAATCTTCAAATATCAATAATAAAACCACACTACAGGGAAACATGTGCATGTACCATCAATTTTGTGACAACAAAAAAATCAGAATGAATGATACCGGGCTTCAACAGGGTTATGGGAATGAAATCAGAATAGATGATGCTGGCCTGGAGATCCATATTGTGCTGTGGTTTGCTTTTTATTTAACAAATAACTCTTTAACTGAATTTGTAGAGGAACACACAAGGATAGTATTTCTGTTCGCATTTGTAAACATGCACTAAAGTCCATCGCAGACAACTGTTAGCTACAAAAAAAAAAAGAAAAGAACATTGTCACCTAACTAGTGTCTTCAGTTAAGTAGATCTAATCATAGATTCACAGCATGATACAACTTCTCTCAAAAGGTTCATAGCATGATACAATGGCATACCAAACTTTGATTGCAATTGAAAAATAAAAAATTCAAAATACCATGGATACTTAGAATATGTAATGAGAGATAAAGAACTTTGACCAGTTGAACTTGTTGGCCAAGCTCCAATCTAGTCATTGTCAAGGAGAGAGATTAGCTATAATAATCAAAGAATGCAACCTTTTGCAATACAACTATACATATATGAATTATAAAAATAATCATCATACCTTCCGATTCATCAGAGGCACTATTGTCAGAAGCATTATTGTGGTTGAATCTACCTGACAATTATATAAGTAGTGCTTATGACCATGCTTGCCACAACCATTACATCTTTCTTTAATCCTTTTTTTTTTTTTTTAACTTCTCTCCCGTTGAAATCATTCTCTTTCCACTTCTCTATCTTTGCTTCATCCGGATCTTTAATGTTCACTTGGTTTCATCTAGTTACCATTTTCATCAATATTCTTCCATTTACTGCACATGGATCTACTTCTAGAGCACATACCTCTTTCAAAACTTCATTCATCTTTTCTCTAACTAAGCGATACCCTTGTTTCGAGGAAGCCTCTTCATCGAGAAGTAAACCACATATTTAAGGTAGATTGATCTGAATTTGGCTTAATTCCAACATCACTATCATCATGAATAGAATCCACCATTCAATACCTTGTCCACCTCTTCAGAATGTAGTATCCTGGCAATAAAGGAACATGAGCATGACACAAAACGCAGAGTACATGTTTACATGGTATACCTTCAAACTCAAATTTAAAACAGTTACATACTACACATTTTGTACTCCATATTTAACCACAAGTTCATTTTTTGTTTCTTCCAGGCTTTCAAGTTTAAAAACTTTATAAACGGAAATATATTAAACTTGACACTCTCTTTCTGCAACATAATCCCATGCTTCGTGTAACTCTTTTTGAAATTTGTAAAATACTAGTATAAGTTTCTCCCATTACTTTCTCCATTTCACACGGTGGTTTTAAATACTTATTGTTTCAAGATCTGCACTGAGCTTATTATGCCTTTGGCACGCAACTGCACTATCGAAACAAACGATGAAATCCATAAGTGAGTTCCACTATAAGATGTACTTACGAAAGAACAAATTCATGCTTTCACTATGTTGATTGCTGGACATACCCACAAAGAAGATGTGTCTTACAAATGCAAGTATTCATTTACGGTGGATATAAAAAATTGAGGGCAACCATTCATTATTTGTAAACCATTTTCTCTAATAATCTTCTATCACAAATGTTTGAACTCTTCTAGCGTTTCAGAATTCCATACACATTTGCTGAAATGGCCAATAATTGCTAAAAGGGCCAATAAATTCTTTCCTATAGAATAATTTGCACATTTATTTTATACGGGATGCATAAAACACATATAATACACAATTTATACATATGTTTGTGTTTCTATTACTAAGAAATTATCATGCCTATTTCCCAGTTCTAGCATGTTATGTACTTCTAAATATTGACTTATCATATGGATGCTTACCATATATAAATACTTCTCATTTACCCTTTTTTTAGCAATCTCACTCGCTCCCCTTCTTCTCCTCCTCATTACAAGTGTTATTTTTACAGAAGATGAAAAGGTTTTTTAAAAAAATTATACTCTGGTACAGTATGATTGATGCAAAACATGAAATTAAATATGGAATGCAAGAAATCAAGCTTGTGATTATACCAATTTTAAACAATCACAAAATTCCACATCCTACATACTATCAAACATTCAAAAGGGGGAATCTATGGGGGTCCAAGCCTACACAACTTTAGGGCTGGATCAAATAAAATTACAAGCCAAACAAGCCCAAAGGAGTGTAAGAATCATCCATTCTTGCAAAAGATTGTTCCCAACTAAAGAGATTCACTAAGTTTCAATTTGGGGGAAAATCTAGGATTTGAAAATTGGGGATAATTGGGATTTGGGACTTTTTAGGGTTAGGGATTTGGATTAAGGGTTTTTTTTAGTCAAAGGAAAAGGAAATAGAAGATAAGGAGAACCTGAGATGAGCCACGCACGCTAGACAACAGATGGGCCTGGATGCACGTGCGTGACAGGTCGTCCACATGTGTGGGGCCCACAAATTCGGAAACCGACTTCTAGGCTGGGATCGGCCAGGAATGGGCTGCCTCCATACCAAGTTTCACGTCCATTTGTCATAAGGTGTGTGCGTAGTACGCCACCGAAGTTTCAGCCCCTCAGATAGGCCAGAATTTGAAAATCTGTTTGTGCACTGCTATAGGAGAAAACTTGGATACGAAAGTGGGTGAATTTGAAGGTGGAAGGGGTGTAGAGGGTGATGAATGTAGACCATGTGGTGTGTAAGAAGGTGGAATGATTTGGAGCGGATGTAGCTTCGCACTACGGTAGTTAGCCCTTCAAGGAAGGGAGGGCTTCGCACCCAATTCGATTCTTCAACCCAAAGAGAGAGAGAGAGAGAGAGAGAGAGAGAGAGAGGAAGAAACGTGGGAATTTTTATTCATAAAATATCGCTGCAATACCTACATGGGATTGCTATATTTATAAGAAAACCCTAAACCCAAAAAAAGACAAAAATTACCCTTGCACCATGTGCGCGCACTAATACCAAAGCTAAAGCAAATAAAATAATTAATCTAAGCAATCAAAGTCATTCATGATGTTTCTAATAACAAAAATAGTCAAAACTCAAAATCCTAGATCATCTAAAGTAGTGGGCAACGATCATGAGATCCGATGGAAGAATCTAAGTGATGATCGGGTCCACTCCAATGCTCCATAACGCAGCCCCTTAACTATGAGGCCCTCCAAATATGTTGTCGTCAATCCAAATCAAAAGTGGGGCCCGCCTCCTCCTCGAATATGTGCGTAGAGGGGGCATGTGCATGATGTCCCCATCAATGATGCTTGATCTTTGCAACCAAAACGTGTAAACATGGCATGTATTGACTATCATTTAACCATCTAAATTTGTGGAACCCATTGTTTTTAGGTTCCTTTCTGAAATTCAGTTTGTTTGAGCAATCTTCCCACTGATTTGTGGACAATTTGTTTCAAATAGGACCATCGGATTTTGATTTTTTTTTTTTCCCTAACCATTCAATTAATGCACAATTGTCCAATGGTTAGATAGTTAAATAAGTATATTTTCTATAACGTGATATTCCTAAATTGAGATTTCAAATTTTCTGTAACGTGATAGACCTAAATTGAGATTTCAATGCATATTTCATCTCTAGCAACCCAAAATCATGACAAACAAAGGAAGGACGCTTAGTAGAGGAGGATTCTCAAAACCTCGAATCCCTCCCTTCATAACTGCGTGTGTCACGTCCCTAAATCTAGTGTTGGTAATCCATGATTACTATACACCAAATTTTGGTTGACAGCCTCCATAGAACTCCGATTTTGGGACTTCCAACTATCGCATACTAAGTCCCATAAACGAGGCTCCACAAGGAGGATTTCTGAAAGTAAAGACGACATACACGTATCATTTCTCAAAATTTCATCATATTCAACATATGTTACTGTGTACAACTTAGCACATCAAGGCAAAACCAAAACATAAACCATGTCATATTTACTATACCTGATGTACATACTCAGGGTATTATAAAAAAATATATACACTGATATGTACAAAACAAAAGGACAACTGAAGTCTGTAGCCTCTACTCCTGCAGCTCCCTACTCTCACCTGTAAATAAAAAAATTTAAAACAATAAAAAAAAAAAAAAAAAAAGGAAAGGAAAGGAAAGCTTGAGCTACTAAGCCCGGTGAGTGCGTGTGTGCAGTGAAAATGTATGTTTCATGTCATGCTCATATAATGCACAGGCCTGCTGGACCGATAACAATAAAATAAAGATACAATGCATTATGCCACTTTTTATGTTCCAAATCATTTTTATATACAGAGGTGGGAATTCCACCCACTTGTAACGTGCATACTCTTTCAACGTTTCCACAACTTTTCACATTTCCCAATTAGATCACCAAGGTCTGAAACAGAGGTGAGACTCACATATGATTGCTACCCACTTGTATAGACTTTTTCCACCGTAGTCAACTACAGAGGTGGGACTACATAGTTCACTTGCCGAACTAGTCTAACCCACTTGTGTTAAACCTCACTATCTGCCTAATGGCGAGAAGTCATAAGTCGCCTGGCAAAACGGGACAATTTACGAGCTCGTCATAGACAACCTATCTTTGCTTGCCCATAAGCAGGTCAGGTCAAACCTCTCAACCAATCTACACGTGTCGGTGGGAGTAGCTGCCTACTTTGGTATTTCGACATTCCAGCACTCTGTTCTTCCACCCGGTCTAGGCATTTGTTACTCCCAATGGTACCAATTGGGGTTTAGGGACTTTCACCCACGGACCCTCTAATCATATCCTGTCGAATTACACATTTCCAGTGTGGTGTCCAACTCAAGTCATAACAAAGTATGTTTCATCGCATTTACAATCACCATATGCATAAGTACACACACAAGCACAATATGTCATGGTTTTCAAGGCAAGCATAGGACGACCTTCCTCATGTGGTCTCCTCATAGATTTAAATTCCTCATAGGGGTCTCATGTAATACATCCTGTATCTAGACGGTTTACATACTCATCATAGACACATCGTGTGTCGCAACACAACCCACTCTGATCACCATATCATGATATAAATCATTCACTCTCAATCATACAATGATACAACAACTATGAATCATGCATATGATATGCACATGACTTGGCCAATCTAAATCCAATCCGGGATTCGTTCTGCTATAAGACTTCATGCCACAAGCATGTTTTTCTCAAGAATTAACTACATCAAAAGGATGAAGGATAATTCTTTCAAACGTTTTATCAGACAAGTAGCGGGCGGACTTTGTAAGGGACAAAGAGAGAAACCGTTGGAAATAGTCTTTTATAGGGCTTTCAAGGAAAATCCAGCAATACCTAACCCTAAATCAGAAAATTCAGCAATAGGGTTTTCAAGGAAACCCCAACGCACATATATGCGTACTCCTAATCGATGCACTCACATATAACTATTAGAGGATTGGCTCTCAACCTCAGCTTCTATTTCCTTTTCTTCTTCTTCTTCTTCCCAACTTCACACTCAACAAGAAAGAGAGTGCTGGAAATGGGATGTTGCAAGAGGGTTTTCATATTTATGGACTTGAAAATGGTTTTAAATTGGCTTTTGTCTAAAAAGGAGGGTTATGGGATGTTTTGTGATGATTTTGAGAAGTTTAAGCTTATGGTGGCAATATAACAATGTTATGTAAGTAATTTGAACTATAGTATTCCAAGGATTTTAAAAAAAACATCGAGGTCATTTGATTTATTTTATCAAAATATACATGTACATATCTATTCATAACTTACAATCCGGGTGTCCTATTGACATGCCGTTTTCGCCAATAATTCCATAACTCAACTACGGTCACAACGGTTAGGCTCTCAGACCTAACGGATTTTGAAAACTCGATCGTGGGACTCTACCAGATAAAATAAGGACATAGTTGTTATTTCTCAGATTGTTAAATTTTAAGTCCGTATATTAAAATTCGGACATCGGGTTGAAATACGGCTTGTGGCTCGATAACAGAACAACATTATGATCAAGTCAAAACATTCTCGAGGCCAATGGACCTACAGTCAACGGCTATCCAGTGTACAAACCAGATTTCAGGGCCTCGGGTCTTACAACTCTCCCCTCCTCAAAAAAAAAAAAAAAAAATCGTCTTCGAAATTTTATAACATATCCAGTTATAACAGTACAATACAACAATAACCATATCATACTTATATATACCTAGGAATCAAATAGATGAGGGTAACGACTGCGTATCTCTGCTTCCCGTTCCCAGGTTGCTTCTTCTACAGAATGATAACCCCATTGGACTTCAACTAAGGGGATGACTTTAGTATGAAGAACATGTTCTTTTCTATCCACGATACAAATTGGCTGCTCGATATAGGATGCATCTTCCCAAACTGCTAAGGATTGCTAGTCAATAACAGGTGCTATTATCTTCGGATCACATTTACGGAGCATCGAGACGTGGAAAACATTATGAACTCTAGATAATTGGGGTGGCAAAGCGAGACGATAAGCTACGGTGCCAACTCGTTCAACAATATCAAAGGGCCCTATAAACCTCGGGGCTAACTTTCCCTTAACACCAAATCGTACTACACCTTTCACTGGTGAAACTCAGAGATATACACGGTCTCCCTCAACAAACTCTAAGGGTCTACGCCGGCTATCTGCAAAACTCTTCTGCCGACTTTGAGCTGTAAGCATACGTTGTCGACTAAGATCAATATTTTCAGACGTTTTCCGGACAACATCAGAACCTAAAAGACATCGCTCACCAATTTCAGTCCAACAACTTGGGGACCTACAAGGTCTACCATATAACGCCTTATAGGGAGCCATGCCAATAGTAGCCTGAAAACTATTATTATACGCAAATTCTGCTAACGGCAAGTGGTCGTCCCAACTACCAGAGAAATCTAATGCACATGATCTGAGCATGTCCTCGAGAATCTGATTAACTCTTTCAGACTGCCCATCTGTTTGTGGATGATATGTTGTGCTAAATCTTAAAGTCGTCCCCATTGCTTTTTGAAAACTCTTCCAAAACTTTGATGTAAACCTCGGATCTCGATCAAATACAATCGAAACAGGTACACCATGTAATCTAACAATTTCGTTTATAAACAAAGTTACAAGCCAATCTTTAGACCAAGAAATACAAATAGGAAGAAAGTGGGATGTCTTTGTCAAACGGTCTACAATAACTCATATAGCATCATGTCAACATAAGGTTCTTAGTAAACCCATAATGAAATCTATATTTACATGTTCTCACTTCCATACTGGTATCTCCAAAGGTTGCAATTCCCCTGCAAGCTTTTAGTGCTCTGCCTTTACTCATTTGCAAACCTCACACTCTGACACATGCCTAGCAACTTCACGTTTCATTCCCGTCCACCAAAATTACCTTTTCATGTCTTTATACATCTTCGTAGATCTTGGGTGGATAGTAAACTGAGTGCGATGTGCCTCATCCATAAGGGCCTTCTTTAATTCTGAGATATCTGGAAAATATAATCTGCCCTGAAACCAAAGTCCACCATCCAAACCTATCTACCACTCCGGTTGACTTTTCCCTATTATCACATCTTTACAAAACAACGCCCATTGATCAAACTGTTAGGCTTCTATTACTTGGGATATCAAAGAGGGCTGAATCGTCAAGTTTGCTAATTGTACAACTGAGGACTGTAGAGTCATCTCAAAATCAAATTCAGCTATATCTTCTACCATTTTCCACTCTCGCATCATCAATTGTGCCACTTGGGCCTGTGGCTGACGACTTAAAGCATCCGCCACCACATTAGATTTTCCTGGGTGGTACTGAAGATCAAAATCATAGTCTTTTATCAATTGCATCCAACGTCTCTGCCTCATATTCAACTCGGCTTGTGAAAAGAAGTATTTCAGGCTCTTATGATCCGAAAAGAGTTCGAACCTAACCCTATACAAGTAATGCCTCTATACTTTTAGGGCAAAAACTACCGCTGCTAACTCTAGGTCGTGTGCAGGATAATTCTGCTCATGAGGCCTAAGTTGGCGAGATGCATATGCTACTACCTTGCCCTATTGCATTAGGACACACCCCAAACCTATAAGTGAGGCATCTGTACAAACAACGAATCCCTCACTCCCAGATGAAAGAGTGAGAATCGGTGCCGTCGTAAGACGAGTTTTTAGTTCCGCAAATACCTGCTCAGAGGCTCCACTCCAAACAAACATTGCATCCTTTCGAGTCAATCGAGTCAATGGGGCAACTATACGAGAAAATCCTTTAACAAAACGTCTGTAATACCCTGCTAGACCTAAGAAACTCCGAATCTTAGATGCATTCTTCGGCTGTTTCCATTGCAAAACTGCTTCAACCTTAACTGGATCAACTGAAACTCCATTCTTCGAAACTGTGCCCCAAAAATTTTACTTCTTCGTACCAAAACTCACATTTTTCCAGTTTAGCATATAGTTGGTGGGCACGAAGGGTTTGCAACGTCATCTCTAAGTGACACTCATGATCTTCCCTTGTCTTTAAATATATTAAAATATCATCAATAAAAACAACAATAAACTGGTCCAAATAAGGACGGAATAACTCATTCATCAACTGCATAAATACTGCAGGTGCATTAGTCAGACTAAATGACATAACCTGAAATTCAAATTGTCCATAACGAGTCACAAAAGCTGTCTTCGGGATATCCTCCTCCCAAACCCGAATCTAATGATACCCAGACCGTAAATCTATCTTCAAGAAATACTACGCACCACTAAACTGATCGCATAAATCATCTATTCTTGGGAGCGGATACTTGTTTCTAATCGTAACCTTATTAAGTCCTCTATAATCGACACACAAACATAACGAACCATCCTTCTTTTTTACAAAAAGCACAAGTGCTCCCCAAGGTGAAGTACTCGGGCAAATAAACTCCAAACGACGTAATTCATCTATCTGTCTTTGCAATTCACGCAACTCTAACGGTGCCATACGATAAGGGGCTTTGGATATAGGGGCAATGCCAAGGATAAGATCTATTCGAAATTCTGTACGTCTAACAGGTGGCAAACCTGGAATTTCCTAAAAAACATATGGAAAATCACATACTACCAGCAACTGTTCAATACATACCCCTTTGGACTCTTTATGAATACAGGACATCAAAGTCTCTATAAACTTATCTTTAGAATCAGCCACAAACTGAAATCAAGGCTGGTCAGGTATAGAAAAGGTGATTGTCTTAGCTGTACAGTCCAACACTGCATGGTACTTGGATAACCAGTCCATTCTCAAAATCACATCATACTCTAACAACACCAAAACATAACAATCGATTGGAAGAGCATACTCTTCTATGTAAACAGGACAGTCCTGGCATATAGAACTCAACACCATTCTTTTCCCTAAAGGAGTCAAGAGCTCTAATCCCTTGGTCATCGATGTTCTTGGCAATTCCAACGACTGACAAAAACTATCTGCTATAAATGAATGTGATGCGTCAGAATAAAAAAGGACACGTGCAAAAAGGGATGATACTACAAGTATACCTTCTATGACTCCTCCCTTAGTCTAAGAATCTCTCTTCTGGATTGCATAAACACGAGGTTGTGTCTGAAGGGGTAAGGGTTGTCTACCTTGCTGCCGTTGTGACTGCTATTGAGACTGTTGTTGTTGGGGCCTATACTGTGTCCTATATGATAGCCTTTGCTGCTGGGGCTGCTGATGTCTAGGTGGTTGATATGGCTGTTGTTTCTGTGGATTGGGACAATCCTTTTTACGGTGCCCTACACCACCACAATTATTAACAGGCTCCGAAAAACTGTCGCTGAGGAACAGACGGTGATACTGGGGATCTGACATTAGGTCTGCCTAAAAACTGTCGTTGAGGAACAAATGGTGATACTGGAAGTCTTACATCAGGCCTGGCTGCATTATCATATCTAACTGTAGGCCTCTTTGAGGATGAAAAGGGCTGAAAACTACTACCACTCTCTGAAATAAATCTCCTCTTCCTTTGCTGATTAGAAGTAGATGGATGTGTCTTTTGTTGTTGGTTCCAATCAGACTCAAAAATCTGTGCCTTCGCTACTATTCCCTCAAGAGTCGACAACTCAAACCCTCTAACTCGAGATCGTAAACTAGGACACAAACCATCCTCAAATTTCCTTGCTTTCAAATCATCATTGGCTACTAAATGTGGAGCAAAATGAGATAATTCTATAAAACGAGCCTCATAGTCAGCAACAGACATCTCACCCTAAACCAAAGAACCAAATTCATGTGCTTTCTGACGACGAACAGCTACGGGGAAAAACTTACGATCAAACTGGTCTTTAAAGGCTTCCCATGTCCACACAAAGTTTAGATTTACTGAACGAATAACTAACTTCGACCATTGTTCTACCTCTCCTTGCAACTGATACGTCGCTAAGGTAACACATTGCTTGGAAGTACAACCCATAACGTGAAAAAGTTTCTCTAATTCTGACTTTCATAACTCAACTGCCATAGGGTCTGGCTTGCCAGAAAAACAAGGTGGATCTAGACGTCTAAAATCCATAAAAAGAGCACTGGCCCGCTCCTGCGCTGATGTCTCAGGAGTATGAGTATAACTAGATCGCTGCTTTTGATTAGCCGTTATAGTTGACATAGTCTGCAACAATTGTTGAAGTTGTGTTGCGGGAATAGGTATAACTGGATCTAGAACAGATTTTGATGTAGATTTTGACTTAGACTTGGGTTGCACTGGAGGAGTCTGAACAAGATTCTTTTTAGGCGGCATCATATAGATAAAACACTGAATTAGCCTAAAAAGAACAAGTAAACCTATACAATATATACAATACTAAATAACCATACAACTCCTTTCCTTCGCAAAGCATAAACCTAACAACTCTAACACAATAACATATAGTAAATACATTATATGATTTATGCAGATATTTCCCAGATCATGCTCTGATACCATTTTCTGTCACGTCCCTAATTCTAGTGTTAGTGATCCATGATTATTATACACCAAATTTTGGTTGACAGCCTCCATAGAACTCCGATTTTGGGACCTCCAACTATCACATATTAAGTCCCATAAACGGGGCTCCACAAGGAGAATTTCTGAAAGTAAAGACGACATACACGTATCATTTCTCAAAATTTCATCATTTTCAACATATGTTACTGTGTACAACTGAGCGCATCAAGGCAAAACCAAAACATAAACCATGTCATATTTACTATACCTGATGTACATATTCAGGGTATTACAAAAATATGTATACACTGATATGTACAAAACAAAAAAGACAACTAGAGTGTAGCCTCTACTCCTGCAGCTCCCTACTCTCACCTGTAAAAAAAAAATTTTTTTTTAAAAGAAGGAAAGCTTGAGCTACTAAGCCCAGTGAGTGCGTGTGCAGTGAAAATGCATGTTTCATGTCATATTCATATAATGCACAGGCCTGCTGGACCGATAACAATAAAATAAAGATACAATGCATTATGCCACTTTTTATGTTCCAAATCATTTTTACATACAGAGGTGAGACTTCTACCCACTTGTAACGTACATACTCTTTCAACGTTTCCACAACTTTTCACATTTCCCAATTGGATCACCAAGGTCAGAAACAGAGGTGGGACTCACATATGATTGCTACCCACTTGTATAGACTTTTTCCACCGTGGTCAACTACAGAGGTGGGACTACATAGTTCACAGGCCGAACTAGTCTAACCCACTTGTGTTGAACCTCACTATCTGCCTAACGGCGAGAAGTCATAAGTCGTCTGGCAAAACGATAGCGGACAATTTACGAGCTCGTCATACACAACCTATCTTTGCTTGCCCATAAGCAGGTCAGGTCAAACCTCTCAACCAATTGACATGCGTCGGTGGGAGTCTCTGCCTACTTTAGTATTTCGGCATTCCAGCACTTTGTTCTTTCACCCGGTCTAGGCATTGGTTACTCCCAATGGTACCAATCGGGGTTTAGGGACTTTCACCCACGGACCCTCTAATCTTGTCCTGTCGAATTACACATTTCCGGTGTGGTGTCCAAATCAAGTCATAACAAAGTATGTTTCATCACATTTACAATCACTGTATGCATAAGTCCACACACAAGCACAATATGTCATGGTTTTCAAGGCAAGCATAGGACGACCTTCCTCATGTGGTCTCCTCATACATTTAAATTCCTCATAGGGGTCTCATGTAATACATCCTGTATCTAGACGGTTTACATACTCATCATAGACACATCGTGTGTCACAACACAACCCACTATGATCACCATATCATGATATGAATCATTCACTCTCAATCATACAATGATACAACAACTATGAATCATGCATATGATATGCACATGACTTAGCCAATCTAAATCCAATCCGAGATTCGTTCCGCTATCAGACTTCATGCCACAAGCATGCTTTTTCTCAAGAATTAACTACATCATAAGGATGAAGGATAATTCTTTCAAACGTTTTATCAAACAAGTAGCGGGCGAACTTTGTAAGGGACAGAGAGAAACCGTTGGAAATACGTATGCCTTTAAACAAAACTAAATCATCTCTATCCTCTAATCTTCCATTAATAACCTAACCAACTACCTCAGAAAATCCAGCAATAACCTTAAGAAAATTCAGCAATAACTTAACCAATTTAAATCAGAAAAGCTAGTCTTCTATAGGGCTTTGAAGGAAAATCCAACAATAAGTTAACCAACTACATCAGAAATTCCAGCAATAACCTAACCCTAAATCAGAAAATCTAGTCTTTTATAGGGCTTTCAAGGAAAATCCAGCAATAACCTACCCTAAATCAGAAAATCTAGTCTTTTATAGGGCTTTCAAGGAAAATCCAACAATACCTAACCCTAAATCAGAAAATTCAGCAATAGGGTTTTCAAGGAAACCCCATCGCACATATATGCGTGCTCCTAATCGATGCACTCACCTGTAACTATCAGAGGATTGGCTCTCAACCTTAGCTTCTATTTCCTTTTCTTCTTCTTCTTCTTCTTCTTCTCAACTTCACACTCAACAAGAAAGAGAGTGCTGGAAATGGGATGTTGCAAGAGGGTTTTCATATTTATGGACTTGAAAATGGTTTTAAATTGGCTTTTGTCTAAAAAAGAGGGTTATGGGATGTTTTGTGATGATTTTGAGAAGTTTAAGCTTATGGTAGCAATATAACAATGTTATGTAAGTAATTTGAACTAAAGTATTCCAAGGATTTTTAAAAAAAACATCGAGGTCATTTGAGTTATTTTATCAAAATAAACATGTACATATCTATTCATAACTTACAATCCGGGTGTCCTACTGACATGCCGTTTTCGCCAATAATTCCGTAACTCAACTACGGTCACAACGGTTAAGCTCTCGGACCTAACGGATTTTGAAAACTCGATCGTGGGTCTCCACCAGATAAAATAAGGACATAGTTGTCATTTCTCAGATTGTTAAATTTTAAGTCCGTATATTAAAATTCGGACATCAGGTTGAAATACGGCTTGCGGCTCGACAACAAAACAACATTATGATCAAGTCAAAACATTCTCGAGGCCAATGGACCTACAGTCAACGGCTATCCAGTGTACAAACTAGATTTCGGGGCCTCGGGTCTTACAGCGTGTGTGAGTGAGAAAAAGGGTGATGGTTTGCATAGTCTCACCAGAAGAAAAAGAAAATAGTCTCATCCCTATATTGTAGAAATCTTACTACTACTGGAATATTCCAATATCAAGAAATAAAGAAAAATCTTTACTCAATGGTAGACAAGGCATGTTTCAACATGAATCAGTAACAGGCTCATTTTTATTTTATTTTATTTTTTAAAGGGCAGTAACAGGCTCATGTTAACATCAATGTTGAAAGGCAGCCACTATCTCATCCTTGGATAAGCAATTGGACAGCCAATAGCTTCAACCAGTCCAGTAAAAACTATCAGCAAATAAATTTGAACTAGAAATCATGAATAACGGCCCAACAGGGTGTAATTGAATACCATAATAAAGCCAGCCACCATCGCATCCCTAGTGATTGCTGTACATGTAAACTCCTCCACTAATAAGGGTAGCACTTTTAATAACACCAAGGCAAAGGTCAAGCTTTCTCAGTTGATGATGACCACCACTGGCATTCATAAAAAATTCGACACCATTTAGCACAAGTTCAATGTAGATTGCAACTAATCAAACCACAGCTTTTCAATAAGCCATGGGCCCCACTTGCACAAACTGAAAGCCCAAAAGTTCGGTATGACCTCTTGGCCTAAGCATTTTACAATACCTCTATGAAGACTTAGCGAAAGAGGTCCATTCCAGTGGTACCAGGGCAGATGTGGGGAGGGGGTGGCTAACATTGCAGTGTGTGTACTGACAGTGGGGTGTGTACTAACAAGCTAACCAAAAAAAAAGGGGCCCACGTGGTGTAACTGTGTAAGTATCACATCCAACCATCCATCAAATGCTTCCCCGCAGCCTGCAGGGCCTGAAAATCAGCTCGTTCCAAAATTTTAGTGGGCCACAGCAAAGGGAAAGGTGGGAGGGGATGCCCACCCTTGATTCTCACCAGGGCCCACCTGAGTCAGAGACCAGCCTGACCAACCCCCAAAAAAAAAAAACACCAACAAACAAATCAAGGGCGAGCAGGTGTCCCTTTCAAGTCGTTACCTTTGCTGTGGGCCACTTGAGTTTCCCTTTGGCACGTTTTTGGGGCCTGAAGTAATGGGAGGTGACACATCTGATGGACAGGTCAGATGCCATGAATACATCATGTGGGCCCCACTTCTGCCAGTACCACCATATCTTACTAGTACCTTTGAAACTTAGTGAAATACACAACCCAAGGATCATAACCTGGTCCTGATACTAAAACCTTTAATTGCATTGTGAAATTTCTTTTTATATTACTAAGAACGTTGTAAACATGGATTACAACTAAACATAAGGGGAAAGAACTAAAGTGGCCATCTAGGTGACAAATAGTGACAAAAAAGGAGATTAAAAAAAAAAAAAAAAAAAAAGATGCCGACCATATGCAATTCATGAATAAGTAATTTACAATCGTATTTGTATAAATAAAGATTGCAAACAGTGTCCTAACAAGTATAGTTCAATGTCCAGGTACAGAGTTTATTTTAGTCTCTCCTTTTTACACTATAAGAGAAGAAAATTCTGTGGATATCAAACAACTATTCCTGATATAAGAACATCATTACATTAACAATAATACCACTCATTTAGTTCATACTTACGTGTCTAAAAACTGGATGTATCCATATCCAAATGGCACCAATTTCTGGGATAGAACCTCAGAGATGTCATGCGGCAGCTGGAAGTCTATAAGCTAGTCCTTATGCTTCCAAGCTGAAAACCATCTAAGTTCCCTATAGTTTCCTTCATTGGCAAGGCACATCTTTAGACGGATCATAAGAATCTTCCCATTGACAACCGCAAACTTCCTTGAATGACGGGCATGCCGATGCTGCATAATTTGCCCTCAGTCCAGTCACCCAGTAGAATATCTTTCAAGCACTCCCATCTGTATGCAAATTGTTCCAAGTGTTAAAGAAAACAATTATGGACACTAACAACTCACGGAACCAATTTTCGAAGCAATTGCAAAGTCAAAAGCTTCAACCAATCCAGTAAAAATTGTACAGGACATCAGTGACAAAAGTATCTGAGGATGCAATTGGTTGCTTCATCAAACTGAATTGCAATTCATTCAATTCATCACATGGGTAATGAAAAAACTTGAGTGGCAATCTTCTCAATAATAATGACAGCCACACATCTAATTGCAATTCCATGTGTGTTTAAGATGGACCAAAAACATTTAGTGACTTCCGTTTAGGGGCAACTTCCTAATTATGATGGAGTAGGATTAGCTCCACTTTGGTCTTCTTGTCTTCACAAAATTGAAATATTGCAAATCAATTCAATTAAGCATCCAAGCGTTGCAGAAAATCTCATTGGTGAACAAGTTAAACACACTCAAAGAGAATCCATTACTTGCCCTTTCCATGAACATTTTATCCAATGATTGAAATCAGGTCCACTAGCAGATGGCTTGATTACTGTCCTATGCATTCTTTGATTCCAATTACACATAATTCACACACTGATCAGGAATAAGATCAAATCAAAGAATTTTTCAACACATAAGCTAGATCCATGGATATCAATTCAACATACTGAATGAGTTCACTATAATTCATAGAGCTAATACTCAGGTGACTCAACTTAAGTGTCAGCAAAGTCAACTTGATGATAAGTTGATCTAAGTCACAGGGAATCTTGCTCATAACCGTTAGTCTGAATCAATCTAGACTTGGACTCATCGAGAGCACTCGCAGACTTGACCGCTTAAATGTCACTTGTGATGTCTCAAACTGAGTCGATGATTTAAATGAAAGCATACATCCATTGATTGGTCAATCATTTTCTTGATGAATATTTAAAGAGGTTGAGACTAGAAGCTGCAATTTTCACTGTGAAACCATTGGCTACTCTGCTCATTCAAAGTATTTTGAATTTTCAATATTCAAAAGTCATTTTTGGACATTTCCATTTGCTTATTACATACTGAATCAATTCCAGTGAAACTTCAGATGAGTCTTTTTTGAGTTCTTTGAACTATGATTCAGCTTATTCATTGAATTTAGTCTTTAAAAAAAAAGAGAGGTGAAAACATGAAATCTCTACTTGTGAATGAACCAATCAGATAATTACAACAGAAAAAAGGGAAAAAAAAAAACAGCTAGAAGGGAAGCAAGATGGATAAAAATCCATTGGGTGAGCCCACATCCATATTTGCACGGTGCTCTTACATTCAACCATTAAACAACTTGCAATATTCTAAAAATTCAGCATGTTGCGAAGATGTTAAATAACTGTTGGATAAAAGACAGCAGGACCGCCATTAGGATGTGTTTGGTTGCAACAAATATCACGATATTTCATGATATTTTGGACCAAATAAGACTGATTAATCACGAAATGTCATAGAAGTTCCTGATATTTGTTGCCACCAAATGTAGCCTTCGGACAAAAAAAGGGAAATCCGAGTATCTCTTTGGTTTGCACTTGCAAGTATCACTTACAATCCATATAACTCATACTGTACATTCTCATCTGCAAAGATGGTTTTTCCCATCTTTCCTACTGTTGCAAATTAAAATATGCATATGAAGATACATCTTCCGAGACCTTGGTATCCGGCCCAAATAGTTGGGGCTCACTGTGTCCAGTGTTCAAAATATCGGTATCGCGTTATGTATCGCATCCTCGGGATACAAATACGTACCAGTTATTGCACAAGATGTATCATTTGTATCAGTTAATATATCTCACTTTTTGGGAAACATGAGGAAACACTGCGAAAATTGTTGAATTTTTTAATGAAACTTCAGGGATTGTTAAAAAAGACCTTAATACACACTTTTAAATCATAACACCTCAAAAAAAGAAGTGTACATAATAGGTTTCCTTTGTATAGGGTCCTACGCTATGTGATGTCTAACTGAATTAATGCAACTATATTCAAATTGAATGCATAACATTTAAAGTGTATATGATGATCATTTCATCAAACCACTAATACTACAAAATTAGTCTCAATTGACGGCTGATTGAAGGAAAATTTGGAAAAACAAAATATTTTAATATTTATTTTTAATTTATAATTAAAAAATAATTTTTATATTCCGAAAATTGACAAGGACTTAACAAATCAGTAGATCAGACCTCATACATGCTTGATTTCATGTTTGGAGTGCAATATTGTAAGCAATTTGGAAGAAATTGGGGAATTTTGAATTTTTCCCGAATTAAACCACCCACACCCAAATTTCGAAATTAAAGTGTATGTGATGATCATTTCATCAAATACTCCTAAATACTTAGAAATTAGTCTCAATTGATAGCTGGTTTTTTAAAAAAAAAACAAAACAAAACAAAAAAAAACAAAAAAAAACAAAAAAAACAACAACATGGAGAACATGAAGAACCAATGGATGTCGAAATCAAATCAAAAGCTCAAACTCCATGATTTTTCATGCAAAAAATGAAGAACCAATGGATTTATAACCATTTGACACTGATTTAACATAATTTCAACAAATAGGAAAAAAAAAAGGGATTGAAAATTGAAAATGCCTACCTGATCGAACATGTGGAATATATTGGCACTACCTGTGTGTTTCATATCGCACATGTGGGATATATCGATCGATATCGTCAATATTTAAAACATTGATTGTGTCCAACACCTAGAATTTGTCTCGCACTGACATGTGTTGATGTCAAAGCTAAATGGGATCGTGCATATCAACATGTGTATTGCATATAGCTAGTGTAGACAGAAATGAGTACAATAATCAAGTTGTATTCAACCTTTCAAACAATCAGCCAAAACAATGCAAAATTGAATTTGCAGCGAGCATATGATTAAGGTACTGAAGCCAACCATTACTAAAAAGGGATATTATACCCAAATTCTGCAAGATTTAGGTATATGCATTCATTTCATACAATTGATGAAGTCATTATATGACCCTTGGCACAAGCATATGTACATCAATCCATCATATTATACTAGAGAATTCTCCCATATGGGACAATTTTATTCCAATTTTCCCCCACAAATCATGGTTTAAAGCAGTAGTTTTGTAGTGTGACTCACCTAGAGAGTGGAACCAATACATAAGCTATCAATGGGCCAGACACAGGCCACGCAAAATGATGCAGACCCACTATAGGACCCGCCAATAACGTAAGCCCAACATGTGCTGATTTTTGAGTTGATTATTTACAGATTTGGAGATTATAATTTACTATTTTGGTAGATATGGAGGGCTGATTTAAAGATGTGATGAGGGATATAATTGATATGATTGAAGATATGGGTTAGATTTAAATATTTGATTGCTTTCCATTTTTTTTTAGGGATAATATTTTTTTTTTAAAGAACCTCTATTCATTGATTAGAGATAATTACAAGTGAGATTTCGGGCGGGTCCGAGAACAAAAGGAGACAAGGACCCGCCTATCGCAAAAGGCTATCTCACTCTTAGGTTAACCAATCCCACCTTGTCCAAAAAGAGAAGGCCTTTGGGGATGCAAGGAAGATCCGCTTGAGAGTAGAGAAAAAAAAAATATCAATTGGGAGCCACTACCAAGCTTACCGAGGCTATCAACAACCGCATTCGCCTCCCTAGGGGTGAGGGAAATGGTAACATCCATAACACTCCTGAGCACCTGGATCCTGGACCACCAATATGACATCGACCACGAAGCATTCGAGATGTCTGAAAGAAAGGTCACAACGGAAAGCGAGTCGCTGGCCACCTCAACTTTGAGAAAGCTCAACTTGGCACACAAGGTGAAGCCCTCCCAGATGGCCCAAATCTCCGCTCTCGAGTTGGACCCGAAACCGTAACCAGAATAGAAAGCAAAAGGGAGCTCCCCTTTGCAATCCCTAGCGACGCCACCCCCGCTCGAGGGTCCTGGGTTTCCAAGCGACGACCCCATCTATGTTTAACTTGATCCACCCTCTCTTCGGTCTCGCCCACTTGACAACTTGAATTTTCCTCTGATGCAATGAAGCCCCATCAACGCCCAGATCAACAAGCGCAGAAACTGTCATGCGATTCAGCGCTCTAGGAGGAGGAAGGGAGGGCCCTATCCAAGAGATCCAACGGTGGATCGCAACTACCACCTTAGCGCCAACGGGAGAGGAGTTGTCAAAGCGGGCTGCATTTCTCGCTTTCCATAATTCCCAAAAAATGAAAATAGGAGCTAAGCCCCTTAAGAGTTTGAATCGATCTAAAGTGGCAGCGGAGGACCACCACCTGGTTGCTCTAGTCGTAGCTGAGCTGACTGTAATTGGATGGATATTGAACAGGGGTTGGAAGTGGTCCCACACTTCCGAAGCTAACCCACCAGAGGAGAAGATGTGGTCTATAGTTTTGATATGGGACTAGGACGTGGGCAGACAAAAGCCACATTTAGATGCCATAAAAATACCTCTCAACTGAATGTTGGCATCGACCGGGACCGCCTTGAGAAAGATCTTCCAAGAGAGGAGCAAGAGTTTGGGAGGAAGCTTGGAGTGCCAAACTCAAACAGCCCACAATTTTTTAACATCTGCCGAACGGACCATCTGTCACGCCGATCTTACCGAGAACTCACCCGAGGAAGAGAGGGCTCAAACTTGTTTGTTGTCGACGAAAGAGGTGCAAGTGCCCTCATCTTCAATATGGTCAAGAACCACTTGAGGGAGGAGCCAACGAACAGAAATAGGATCCCGCCAACCCGAGGGGGCGATAAAATCCTTGACAAGCTGGGGCGTTGAAGGAGGGGGTTGGAGACTCCAATCCATAGGAGACCCCAATCCCAAACTAGTCTTGGAACCAGAAGTTCAGGTCACCCCGGCCTACGATCCATCTGGTCGCCACATTGATAGCTAGGA
Source organism: Magnolia sinica (assembly GCF_029962835.1). Taxonomy (NCBI): domain Eukaryota; kingdom Viridiplantae; phylum Streptophyta; class Magnoliopsida; order Magnoliales; family Magnoliaceae; genus Magnolia; species Magnolia sinica. The sequence goes on from NC_080580.1 coordinate 52,853,549, forward strand.
TGTGCTTACAGATATGCCTCCACAATGGCGAGGCATCAGTGGCAAAGCTAGAACCACCAGAGGAGAGGATGTCCGCAGGGTATTTCTTTTTAAAAAAGGCCACCCAGCAGCTATCTTGCCCTCTGCACTTGATAGTCCAAGCATCTTCATTCTAAGGGCCTGCGTAACATTGGGGAGGCATTTAATATCCAGGCCACCTTCAGCTTTCGGGCGAGCAATACGTTTCCAGCTAACCCAATGGCACATTTTGTGGTCACCCTCCCAACCCCAAAAGAAATTAGCGCAGGCTTGATCCAGGACCTTCGGCACGGAGAAGGGGATGTCTGTAGCAGCCATAGAGTGGATCGAAATGCTGCTAAGCACATGGTTGATAAGCGTCGAGCGACCAGCTTGGGAAAGAATCCTAGCCTTCCAGCCCGAGATCCTTGCTTGGAATTTGTCTAATATCCCTTGAAAGAAGGCTCTCTTCACTCTCCCCTTGAAGATCGAAACCCCGAGGTAAGTGAAAGGCCACACTCCCTAGTTGAAACCCAAGATCCTGTGGGCTGCCCTGACTCTTGCCTTGGATTGGTGGGCAGAGAGGATAAAGAAGCTCTTGCTGGAGTTGATTTTCTGACTTGAAGCAACTTGGAAACGGTCGATGAAGGATTTGATGCACTTCAGCGAACTGTGGCCCCCATTAGAGAGGAGAACCGTATCATCAGCAAAGAGGAGGTGGGTGATGAGGGGACACCTACGACGGGTGCTGAAAGGCTAACAGAGCCCATATGTGATCAAATTATGAAAACTTCGACTAAGGGCCTCAGATGCAAGGATGAAGAGGCCCGGGGATATTGCATCCCCCTGGCGGAGCCCTCTGGACGAGCAGAAGAAACCACTAGGTTTGCCATTGATTAAGATGGAGAACCAAGAGTTCTTCTAGCATTTCTCGATCATGGCGTTCCAGTTCGCCTAAATACCAAACTGGTCGAGGACTAGCTTGAGGAAAACCCAATCCAATCTATCATACACCTTCTCCATATCCAATTTGATAAGGATATTCGATATCTCTGAATGCTTCCTGGGCGAGGTGATGCAGGACATGAAATTCAAATATGATATGCAAGATTTTCAAGCTTTAGATCACACTAGTTCAGAAACAATTACACAAAATTCCACATCCCACATAAAAGTTCAACCAGTCAAGGGGAATCTTATGCAGATCCAGGCCAACACATGCTAGGGCTGGATCAATTAAAAGTATAGACCAAACGATAATCAAAAGAGGGTAAATTCATCCACATATGCATAGAAATAATTCCTCCAATCCAAGGGATTCAGAAATTTCAATTCGGGAAACCCTAAGGTTGAAGAAAGGGCATAAAATTAGGGATTTGAATAATTTAGGGTTAGGTTTAGGGATTTTGAGTGAAAGAGGAGTGAAAGAGAGGAGAGAAACGAACCAGAGAAGTACCGCACGTGTGGACAACAGTAATGGCCCAGACGCACGTGCGTGTGATCCCGGCCGCACGTGTGTGGGGCCCACTATTCAGAAAAAGGCCAGCTTGGCCCTGGTCGACTAGGGCCGGACTCCAAAACTCTCAAATATCAGCTCGATCCGATGCATGGTTTGTGCGTGGTGCTCTGCTGAAGTTTCAGCCCTCCTGCAGGGCCAGATTCTGAAAATCTGCTGTAAAGAAAAAAAAGGCTGCAATAGAGGATGGATTTGAAGTGTAGATGATATTAGGAGAAGAGAAATATGGATGGAAGAAGGTGGGGGCGAATCGGGAAAGGTGTGGCTTCGCATCACGGTAGTTAGCCCTTTGAAGAAAGGAGGACTTCGCACCCAATTAGGTTTTCATAACTCGGAAAGGAGCAAGAAAACGTAGAAATTTTATTAATTTTCAATGAATTAAAAAGACTACAAGGGGTGCCTATTTATAGTAAAATCACATACCCCAAAATTCGCGCCATATGCGCAACCTATTACTTGGTGACGAAGTAATAAAAAATAACAACTAATCAAAGCAATTTAAACCGTCCATGATATTCCTAATAACAATAATAAGCAAAACCCTAAGTACTAGATTAATTAGAATAGTGGGTCACGATCATGGGAACACATGGTGAGATTCACATGACTATCGGGTCCACTCCAACGAACCAAAATGCAGCCCTCTAACTAGGAGGCCCTCCCTAGACGTCATTATCGATCCAGATCGATGGTGGGGCCCTCCTCCTTGCGTACGTGCGTAGGGGGGGTGCATGTGCGCGAGATGTCCCCATCACAAGGGCACAACTCTTAGTAATTGATCTTCTTTGGACAAAGGCCCCCTGTTCGGATGAGACTATTCTGGGGAGGAGCCTACTAAGCCTGTAGGCAAACAATTTAGCAAAAACTTTGTAAATAACGTTACACAGGCTAATGGGACGGAAATCAAAGAATTTTTTCGAAGCAAGGATCTTGGGAATAAGGCAAATGAGGGTTACGGTGAAGGGCCTCGGGAGGTGACCCCCTCTGAAGAGGGCTCGGGCTGCTAGGAGAATGTCGTGGCCCACTATATCCCAACAACTGTGGAAAGACGCCACTGTGAAGCCATCCAGTTTTGGCGCACCGTCCGCTAGGATACTACGCATAGCCGCCACAATTTCCTTACTCAAGGGCTCTGCCATTAATTCGGCGTTGTCCTTGGCTGAGACGAAAGAGGGAATGGCATCGAGGAGGTCAACAGGGGCTACAGAAGGGCCTCCCTACATCAGCTTAGAGAAAAAGGAAATGACAGCCTCCTTGATCGAGTCTTTGTCAGTCACTACTGCCCCATCTTCCAGCTGAATCTCCAAAATATTGGATCTCCTCGCCCGACAAGACGCCACACTATGGAAAAATTGTCTTGCAGTCCCCCCTCCTGAAGCTAGCAGTTTCTGGATTTTTGTTTCCAGAAAATCTCCTCACAAAGCTCTAAGTGGGTTACTTTTTCTTTTGTCTGATTCAGCTTTTGGAGATTATCCGGGTTGTTATCCCGAAGCACTATGTCTTCTGCAGCCGACAGATCCTCCTCAGCTAGCTTAACATTGCTGAAAATATTGCCAAAGACGTCCTTGTTCCAGCTCCTAAGAGCTGTCTTAACATATCTAAGCCTACTCTAGAGGACAGCCATTGGATCTCCCATAGCGTTAGTTGCCCAGGCACGTCCGATTAGATCTTGGAAGGAGTCGTGATGGACCCACATGCGTTGGAATCTGAAAGGCTTCGAGAAGCTCCTGGGAGTAACAGGGAAGGAAAGGAAGAGAGGTGAATGATCTGAGTTCACCCTAGGTAAGTGTTGCACCTAAAAGGCTGGAAATGTTGTCTGCCAGGGACCGTTGCAGCAGATTTTGTCTAATCTGGCCCAAGATCTGGACTGCCTACTCTGGTTATTGCACCAGGTGAACTGGTTTCCCGAGAACGCTGCGTCGAGAAGGCCTACCCTGTTAAGAGCATCAACAAAATCTGATGCACTCAAGCTATCGAAGATGCCTCTACCTCGCCTCTTAGACGCAGATAGCACAGCGTTGAAGTCCCCTGCTACAACCCAAGGCAAGGCAGGGCCAGCTCCTAACATAGCAATCTAGTTCCATAGGTTTTTCCGAAGGCTTCTGGAGCACTTCGCATAGACAAAAGAGAGCAAGATTGAAACCAGGCCACCCTGAATAGCTGCCGAGATAGATAGCATCTGGGAGGAGACTGCAATGAGATCAACAGTCAGGGAAGGGGTGTAGAAAACCCAAATCTTGCCCCCTTGAGCGGCGTTAGAGACTGAGGAATGGAAACCAAGCTGAAGACTGACTCGTACTCTCTTATCATCTCTGAGCATCGGCTCGAGGATGGCGACAATGGATGGCTTGAACTTGGAAATGAGGCGATGAAGGGTCGAAATGGTGGTAGTATTGCCCACTCCTCGGGCGTTCCAAATCAGCAAACTATCCATTGGTATCATTCACAGACAGAGATTCTCGGCGCCTGAGTTTTAACCTTCCATTCCAGTTCTCCTGAGACCCTAGAATTTCTGAGGGGATGGGACCCCGAGGCTGGATATTTACCAGACTCTTGGTCTTCATTCTCCTGCGATATGTTCGATGGACTTGGGCAGTCTTCACGGGAGAGGATGGAAGAGGATGGGCTAGCAAGGCCCCAAGTAAGATGGAAGGAACTGATAACCCCCTGGGAGGGTGATAACCCCCTGGGAGGGATGTGAGATGGGGCTGGCAAGGGTAGGGAGGATTGGATGGTGAGTTGGGGGAGCTGGTCCAGCTAGGGTGAAATGATAAGGGACTGGCTAATGCTGCTGGGAAGGCTGTTGCCGTGGGGTAAGCTGTATTGAGGGGTAGGCTGATATAGAGGGGTGGATTGAAGACTTGGGATGGGGTGATGTGTTGGGGAGGATTGATGTTGAGGGTATCACTGATGCTATAGGGTGAGCTGCTGCTGCAGGGGGTGTAATAGCTGAGTGGAGGGCTGAAGTAATAGGGTGGGCTAATAGTGAGGGTTTTGGTTGTGTGGGGTGGGCTGATGTAGAGGGGTGGGAAAGTGAGATGGGCTGAAAGGGATAGGTGAGAGGCTCAAGGAGTCTGTGTGGGTTTGGGGGTGAAGGATTATAAGGTGGCTCAGGCGCATTGAAGAAGGGAGATAAATCAACTATTGGCTAGACATCCTCCACCGAGTCGAGCCTAAGAGAATGGGAAGGGAAAGAGTTCCAGGCTACCACATCCTCATCATCTTCTGACTCCTCAAAAGAAGAACCCAGCTTGAGATGGTTGCCCCCCTCGGATAGGGCCTTCTAACCAATTCCGGAAAATGTGGAGACCATCAAGTACCCTCCTTGCAGCGCTGATTTGATCTCAATCCAGGGATCGTTGGAAGGGGGCTTCTGTGATTTGGGAGGAAGGCTTCTGCAATCAAAGAGTGAACCCTAGGACAAGTTGAGGGAGCTGGGAAGAGCCTTAGACGAGGGAGTAGGCCTGAGGGAAGAAATCACAAGGTCATCTAGGGTAGCCCTCACCTGACCATGTTTGCTTTACTTTAGACTTTTGTCATATGAAGAAAGATTAGATTAGTTTGTAATAAATTACGATTGATTCTCTTAGTTGTAGAGATTTCATTTAAGGATTTCTTTAGGATCTATAAAAGGGAGGTAGTGATGTAGAAGTTGGTAGATTGAACATTTTTCTAATTGTCAGTTTTCTTCAAGATTTGTAAGAGAAAAGATTGATATCAATAAAAGTTCTCTCCCTCTCTATGTCATTGTTTTTTTAGAGATAATTGAAGATTTATTAAGAAGATCGCATAACGAGAAAAGAATACAAGGCCCAAAGCACCCTACCAAATAGCTAGAGAGGAAGAGCAGCCGAAGTTGCGTTTCCAAAAACCGCCCATTCGTTCACTAGCCTTTTAACATTAGAAATCACCTCATTCACCCCTACTACCACATTCGAGGAACAACGCCCATTCCTAGACCCCCAAATTACCCATTGCATGGCCATGATGAGCAACAGCCTAAGAACCTTACAGTCCTTACCAACTCCCAGCCCATGCCACACCCATAACAATTCTTCGATTGTTTTCGGCACGACCCAAACCACCTGAAAGGTAGAGAGGAAATAGTTCTATGCCATCTTAACAAAAGAGCAATGAATAAAGAGATGGTTGATCGACTCATCATTCCCCATGAACATCAAACAAACATTAGGAAGAACCATCACTCTTCTTTGGAGGCTGTCAATAGTGAGATTTCTTTTCCAACCCACTAACCAAACAAAAGCAGCTACCCGGGGAGAAACCCCGTAAAACCAATGATGAAACGGATGAGACAGAACTGAAGAAGAAGGCAAAGAGGACAGGAAGGAATATAATGATCTAGTTGAGAACTTCCCGGTGCTATTGACGGACCAAACGACCCTATCTTCTACTGTCCACTCCAACTCAACCGATTGCAGGAGAGCCAATAAGGCTACAAACTCGCCAAACTCGATATCAGTCATATTTTTGCGACAGGGGAGGTTCCACGCAATCATCTCCCCAACCAAGCACTCCACCACTTGCACAAATTTTTCAAGCAAGAGACTGGCGAAAGTAGGAAATAAAACCTAAAATAGCTGAGTCCCACACCAAAGATTAACCCATAATCGGATGCAAGATCCCTTACCAGATTTGAAGGAAATACCCATGCTCACCATGTGTTGCATTGCCATAATCACTTTCCAGGCTCCCAAAGTTCTGTACAACGATGAACCTTTGAAATCCCAGCCACAATCCTAAAGCCCATACTTGGCTGCAATTAGTTTCCTCCATACTCTATCTTCTTCCTCATAGAATCACCATATCCATTTCCCCAAAAGAGCTGAGTTCGTAGCAAGTAAGGGTTTTAAGCCGGCACCCCCTTCATCAATTTGCACACCTCATCCCATCTCAGCAAGTGAAACTTCCTCCCTTCACTCTACTCCATTGTTCTCGTGAGTACGTTTCGTCAATAAACGAAGGTATTTTATTTTGGGGAGATCTTATTCAATAGTAACAAAGAAAGAATAAGAGAACAATCATCACGAAATATTTTATTAATTCTTGAATTCATTTACATCCTCATTTTCCCTTGATTCCAAAACAAAGCAAACAATTGTAAAACACAATAATTGAATCTATTCGAATAACGATTTCGGCAGCGTTTCGATTCGTTAAATGATCTTCTGACTGTAGATGCGGAAATAATATCTCTTTTTAGATCTTTTTGATCCTTCAGAAGCTCCTTTCCTTTTAGATCAATCAAGCTCTTGGAGGATGAAACCACAAGAGTGAAACTTATGAATAAAGAGTCATTGTGCAAGCAACAGGCCTGTTGCGCGCTGCATGATGAATCTCAGGTCCATTCTGCGGCCACCCTATTACGCGCTGTGCAATGGGTATCCACCATACCTTGTAAATTCTGGAGAATTTTCTGATCTTCTGCTGCTCCCGGAGTCTTCATATGTATCAAATGAAGAGAGAAGTTGGGTATTTATAGGCAACCACATGTGCAAACCTTGATTTCCGCACAACAACTCTCTATTGCGCAAGAGATGAGTCCCATTGCGCAGGGCACAATGGACAATTAGCAAATCCCATTGCGCAAGCACCTCATTTTATCTTTATTTTATTGCGCGTCGCTCAACCAAAAAATATTGACTCTCATTTTTTTATTCTTCTTAAATTTATGCTCCAACAAATGCCCCCTTGATCCTACATTTAATCTTCTCTTTTGGGTTAACTAGAGGATCAACCCATGTTTCAAAATTTGCAGCAATTGTGCGCACAGCCTGCTCACTGTGCTATCGGGTCCGTGCAATATCCAAGCGGGTCTATTCATCTATATAAACCCCAGCCCCTCTTTATTCACTTCAATTTATCTCCTCCAGCTAAAGTCCTCGCGTAGCTCCACCTTCCGCGCAACCAATCTTTGCATGCAATTACTCTGTATCGGCAAAAAAATTCTTCTATTCAACAAAGTTCCACCTAATTTTTCTCCATCTTCCATCTTACTTTCTTCGTAATGACTAGGAGTAAGAGGGTAAATATGTCTGATAATCTTCAACTTGTGAATAGACCTAAGAACAGATCAAGAACTCCGGTCAATAGAGCTACATCTTCAAGAAAAAGGAGTCATAAGTCCCCCATGGAGACCAGGCAAACGTTCCAGAACACTTGGAATTGTATAGAAATCCAGCAAGAGACTTTTGAATTCTATAATCCCTTCAAGAATGAGATGGTCATCATTCCCGCAAATTTATAACGTCACTAGTCGATCCTTCATAGCAAACCATCTGATCAAATGACTCAGAATAGACTCGTCTCTATAGATCATTGGATTACAATGGAACCACGCATCTTAGAAGTACATCTTCAGGAGAATGGACTTCGTCAGAAAGCTGGTAGAGTTCATAAGATGAGATTCTCACGCCCGTGCTATGATCCTTATCAACCTTTCCCTACTCATTACTTCGAAACCTCCTAAGAATATTTTCATACCAGGAAATTATCGTGGGAAACACGGGGGTTTGAAGCGAAGGGTCTCCTGTCGCCACAAAAGTATTACAGTGCATGGGCTCAGGCCATTGTCTAAAAACATGCCAATATTCTGAGACGAATTGACCTCCTTAATGCGGATCACAGCTTCATCAAAACACTTCTATGGAGAAATAGCTATCTTCAAAGGTTTTCTCAACCATTGAAACCCAATCACCAATTCATTCCATCTTCCTCCAGGGTAAATTAGCATCACTTTGTGGGACTTTCACTGCATAGCAGGTCTCCCTGTAATGGGCGACTTTTTTTATGAATATATTCCTACAAATGGGAAGTTTACGCATATTTCTCCGGAGAATCATTGACCCAAATTTTCAAAAACCACCATCGAACTTTTCAAGGAAATGGTTAACTTTCCTCACATTCATGAAATTCCTTCTCTTGACTGGCTGGCCCATTTCTCTCGAAACTTACAGTACATTTATTTCTTCTTCTTCTTTTGTTAAACTCACTATCTTTCTGATGGGGACATCACGCACACATGCACACGCACACTGCCCCCCTATGCACGTACGCGAGGAGGGCCCCACCATCGATGTGGATTGATAACGATGTCCAGGGAGAGCCTCCTAGCTAGAAGACGGAGTTTTGGTTCGTTGGAGTGGGCCCGATAGTTAAGTAAAGCCCATCATGGGATCTCATGATCATGGCCCACTAGACTGATTAATCTCATATTTTAGGTTTTGCTTATTAATGTTATTTAGAGTATCATGGACGGTTTAGATTTCTTTGATTAGGTTTTATTTTTGTTTACTTCATTGCCAAGTAATAGGTTGCGCACATGGCACGAGTTTTGGGGCATAGGGTTTTCCTATAAATAGGCACCCCTCGTAGGTTTTTTTTATCATTGAAGCTTAATAAAAATTCTGCGAGTTCTCGAGTTGTGGAAATCCAATTGGGTGCAAAGCCCTCCCTTCATCGAAGGGCTAACTATCGTAGTGCAAAGCCACATCGATCCCAATTCGCCCCCATCCTCTATCATCTCTATTTCTCATCTCCTACCACCATCTGCGCTTCAAATCTATCCTTTATTGCAACAGTTTTCCTCTTTACAACAGAATTCCAGATTCTGGCCCTACAGGAGGGCTGAAACTTTGGCGGAGCACCACGCACAGACCACGCATCCGATCGACACGAAACTTGGAGATTTTGAAGCCCTCCCCTAGTCGACCAAAGCTAAGGAGGCGCTTTCCGCGTTCAACACCCCATCATGCGTCCATTTTCATCATATATAGTTGTTTAGAAATCCATAGTTACTGATATTAGTTGCTGAAATTTCTGTTATCAGGAAGCTAGCAATTTACATTGCTGTAACTTTCTGTTATTCCCTTATTTTGACAACTATATTGCTGGATTTTAGTAGCATTGTGTAGTTTCCCTCATATAGAGTCTCATAGGATCATTTAGTTTCATTTAGTTGCATATAGTCGTAGTAGAAAGTTTTTAGGTGGAGTTAGCAGTTGTATGCCCACACGTACGGGTCGTGGTTTTGGTTTGCACCCTACACTAAACATGGAGCAACTGCAAGAATCAATGAACAAGTTAACCCAGCAGGTTGATTCTTTGAGTAAGCGCTTGGAACAACGCATAGATCAACGCCTTGACCAATTTAATGATCGCGTTACCCAACTACAGGCCTCCCTCAGGGCAAACCCCACCGTTGAGGAAGATGTCCAATCTTAGGCAAGTGGTCAGGAGGTTAGACCAAGGAATGGAGGCGGCTAAGGAGTTGGTCATGGGCACGCACCTGTGCACCCACTCCACGAGAGATATCATGACCAATATGACCCAGACACGCAACTCTTCAAGAGAGTTAGAGTAGATGCTCCTACGTTTGATGGCCACTTGGACCCTAAAGCCTTTTTAGATTGGTTGGCGGATATGGACCACTATTTTGAGTAGTATGACATGTCGGATGCTCAACGAGTTCGGTTCGCCAAGATGAAGCTTGTGAGCCAAGCAAAGAGGTTTTGGGCAACAGTAGAGCAAAAGAAAGAAAGAGCGAGGGAACTCTCAATAATCCATTGGGGAGAAATGAAAGAAACACTTAAAGAGAAGTACCTCCCTTTCTCTTATCACTCGCGGTTGGTTGAAGAGTGGCAGTCTCTTTGACAGGGTTCCATGAGTGTTGCTGACTACATTGAGAAGTTCGAAGAGTACTTGACCCGCTGCGAGGTTGATGAGGACCCCGTACTCACCCTTGCTCATTTTAAAACGGGCCTCCGTCCTGACATTAGGAGAGAATTGCTCGCCAAAGATATAGACACTATTAAGCAGTTGTATCAAGTAGTGTTAGACGTCGAGCAATACCTCAAGGCATATGTAGGAAGGCGATTTGACTTACGCGATTCTAGTGCTAAGGCCAACCCCTCTGGGGCTAAACCTAACACTGGGTACCAGAACAAACCTTCCAACAGTTTTCAACCCAGGCCCAAGGATGATAAGGGTAAAGAAATTGTCGGGTCTAGCTCACATGTAAGTGGAGCAACTAGGTATTTTAAGTGTCAAGGGTTTGGTCACTTTGCCCACCAGTGCGGCACGAGAGAAGACACCAAAGTATTCCTTATTGATGGGCAAGTAGAAGTAGTGCCCTCAGAGAGTGACGATGAGGAGAAGAATATTAACCAGTAGAAATCCCTAGTGATGATGAAGAAAGGGCGCAAGAGTCTGCAACCCTCGTAGTTGTGCGTTGCACCTTTGCTCAAGCCAAGAATAATGACGATTGGCGTCGTAATACGATCTTCTATACTCACGCTAAGTGTGGAGAAAAGAATTGTAAGATGATCGTGGATAGTAGTAGTTGTGCCAACGTGGCATCAACTAGCACTGTGAGTCGTTTGGGCTTAACGCTGGAAGCCCATCCTCAACCCTATAGAGTCTCCTGGGTTGATGAAACTTCCATTCCAGTCTCACACCGTTGTCTTGTTCCGATTCAGTTTGGGTCATATAAAGACACACTTTGGTGTGATGTTGTTCCCATGGATGTTGGCCATATCATTCTGGGTAGACCATGGCTCTATGACAGGGATGTTACCATATTTGGTCGTTCAAATGTGTGTATATTCTGGTTCGAGGGCAAGAAGGTCAAGCTAAATCTACTGCCACCCAAGAACACTACTGGAAAGGAGTCCACCACAGAGTGGTGTGAATGACTCAAATGAATTGAAGTAGTCGAAGTCCAAGTCCAAACCTCTCCATATTCTGAATGCCAAAAACTTTGAGCAAAAAACGGAGGCGGCCTCGACAGTATACACCCTTGTGGCTAGGGAGAGTGTACCAGAGGCTAGTGTAGAGTTACCCACCGAGGCCATTCAGGTAGTGCATGAGTTTTGTGATGTCTTTCCTGATGATCTACCGAATAAGCTTACCCCTGTGAGGGATTACAGTATGCCATTGATTTAATCCCTAGGGTGACTCTACCAAACCTCCCGCATTATATAATGAACCCAAAGGAGAACGCTGTGTTGAAGAGGCAGATTGACGAGCTCCTAGAAAAGGGCTTCATTCGAGAGAGCATGAGCCCATGTGCCATGCCCGACCTTCTTACACCTAAGAAGGATGGCACATGGAGGATGTGTGTTGATAGTAGGGTCATCAACGAAATCATAGTCAAGTATCGGTTTCCCGTACCGTCTTGATGACATGCTGGATATGATGGCCACTGCTACTATCTTCTCAAAAATTGACCTCAAAAGTGGTTATCACCAAATCCGTGTATGCCCTAATGATGAGTGGAAGATAGCCTTCAAGACAAATGATGGGCTATACAAGTGGCTAGTTATGCCTTTTGGGTTAACTAACGCCCCAAGCACTTTCATGCGTGTGATGACCTAAGTGTTGAGGCCCTTCATGGGGAAGTTCCTGGTCGTATACTTTGATGATATCTTGATTTATAAAATGACCAAGGAGCAACACCTCAACCACTTGAGGCAGGTTTGTGGGATCCTTAGGGCCGAGAAGTTGTACGCAAACCTAAAGAAGTGTGCGTTTTTGTCTAGTAGTGTGATCTTCTTAAGTTTTATTGTGTCAGCTAAGGGCGTATCGGCAGATCCCAAGAAGGTCAGGGCCATCGTCAATTGGCCTAAACCCCACACAATATTCATGAGGTGCGCAGCATTCACGGCTTAACCACCTTCTATAGGCGGTTCATTCGAGGTTTCAGTTGCATTATGGCTCCCATCACGGATTGCATAAAAAAGGGAGAGTTTCAATGGACAAAGGTAACCTCGAAGGCCTTCAAAGAGATAAAGGTCAAGATGACCGAAGCTACAGTCACGCGACTTCCAGATTTTTCAAAAGCTTTTAAAGTCGCATGTGACACGTCAGGAGTCGGCATAGGAGGAGTACTTAGTCAGGAAGGGCACCTTGTTGCCTTTTCTGGTGAGAAAATGAATGAGGCGAAACAAAGATATTCCACCTATGACAAGGAATTCTACGCGGTAGTGCAATCACTATGCCATTGGCGTCATTACCTATTGCCGCAAGAATTCGTATTATTTTCAGATCATTAGGCCTTGAGATATCTGAACTCTCAGAAGAAATTAAACTCTAGGCATACCAAGTGGGTTCAATTCCTTCAAGAGTACACTTTTGTGCTTAAACACAAGGCCAACATAGAGAATAAGCATGCCGACACGTTGAGTCGTCGAGTCGCATTACTCAACTCCATAAGTGTCGAAGTTACGGGCCTCGAGCGCATTAAAGAAGATTATTCTGAGTATCCAGATTTTGAAGTTGTGTACGCGTCGTTGTTAAAGAGTCCGTCAGGAGCTAGCAGTGAGTATTTGATTTTATACGGATATTTGTTTAGGAGTGACCGCTTGTGCATACCACGCACCTCCCTCCACGATTTTCTTGTCTAGGAGTTACATTCAGGAGGGGTCGCGGGTCATTTCGGTCGAAACAAGACCATTGCCCTAGTGGAGGATAGGTTTCATTAGCCAAACCTCAAGCAAGACGTGACCAAAATTATAGGGTAATGTCGTACTTGTCAACTAGCAAAGCAAAAGAAACAAAATACAGGATTATACACACCTTTGCCAGTCCCATTCATCCCTTGGCAAGACATCAGTATGGACTTCATGCTTGGACTTCCCAAGACTATTCGGAAACACGATTCCATACTTGTTGTTGTGGAACGTTTTTCTAAAATGGCCCACTTCATTCCTTGTTCTAAGACCTTCGATGTATCTCATGTTGTCAAGCTATTCTTTAATGAGGTCGTCAAACTGCATGGGTTACCAAAAACCAGTGTCTGACCGTAACGTGCGATTCATGAGTTACTTTTGGAAGACACTATGGCACATGATAAATACTAGGCCCCAATTTTCTTCTGCCTACCACCTTCAAACCAATGGTCAAATTGAGGTGGTTAATAGGAGCCTAGGGAGTTTGCTCAGATGTTTAGTGAGGGAGCATACCAGGACATGGGACGCCATACTACCCATAGCCGAGTTTGCATTCAATAATTTTGTCAATAGGTCCACCAGTCTAAGTCCTTTTGAAGTCGTTACTGGTTACAAGCCTAGGAAGCCTATTGATCTTGTCCCTATATCATTGTCCCATAGGCCATCAGAGTCTGCAGAGTCTTTTACACATCACATCCATTCACTGCATCAAGAAATCAGGCGAAAGATTACTACTAGTAATGAACATTACAAATTTTCTGCAGACCAATATAAACGTTTCAAGGAATTCAATGTAGGGGACTTTGATGGTCCGCATTAGGCCCGAGCAGTATCCTTAGGGGGCGTTCGTAAATTACACGCGCGTAGCGTTGGACCCTTCAAAATTATAAAATGAAACAGTCTCAATGCGTATGTGGTAGATCTTCCACCTTCTATGGGAATTAGTTCCACATTCAATGTGGAAGATCTAGTTGTTTTTCAGGGGACCCCTGATACTTTGTTCGGCCCTTCGCCCACCCATCTTGATTCCTCAGATCTATCTCTTGATACATAGCCTCTTTTCGACTTTTCTTCCCAGCCTCTACCTCCCATACCTAACCTTCACACACCCAGAGAGGAAATAGAGGATATTCTGGACCATTAGATAGTTTCAACGTTGGACGGCGGGTTTCATAAGTACTTGGTTAAATGGAAGTCACGCCTAGCTTCAGACAGCACGTAACTCACTGAGAAGCTTTAGAGACTTGATCTTGACATCTTGGAGCGGTTCCGGAGTTTTGTTTCGCCAGTGGTGAAATCTTCGCAGCCGGAGAGAGTTGATGGGGACATCACACGCACACGTACGCCGCCCCCCTACGCAAGGAGGGCCCCACCGTCGATCTGGATTGATGAAGACGTCAAGGGAGGGCCTCCTAGCTAGAAGACGGAGTTTTGATTCGTTAGAGTGGGCCCGATGGTCAAGCAAAGCCCATCATGGGATCTCATGATCGTGGCTCACTAGTCTGATTAATCTCATATTTTAGGTTTTGCTTATTAATGTTATTTAGAGTATCATGGACGGTTTAGATTTCTTTGATTAGTTTTTTGTTTACTTCATCGCTAAGTAATAGGTTGCGCACATGGCGCGAGTTTTGGGGTATAGGGTTTTCCGTTAAATATGCACCCCTTGTAGTTTTTTTTGGTCATCGAAGCTTAATAAAAATTCTGCGTTTTTCTACTCCTCTGAGTTCTCGAGTTGTGCAAATCCAATTGGGTGCGAAGCCCTCCCTTCATCGAAGCGTTAACTACCGTGGTGCGAAGCCACATCGATCCCGATTTGCCCCCATCTTCTACCATCTCTATTTCTCATCTCCTACCACCATCCGCGCTTCAAATCTGTCCTTTATTGCAACTGTTTTCCTCTTTACAGCAGAATTCCAGATTCTAGCCCTACAGGAGGGCCAAAACTTCGGCGAAGTGCTACGCACAGACCGCGTATCCAATCAACACAAAACTTGGAGGTTTTGAAGCCCTCCCTGGCCGACTAGAGCCAAGGAGGCGCTTTCCGCGTTCAGCGCCCCCTCGCACGTGCGGCAGGCCTGGCCCGCTATCCGCACGCAGGGACTATCTCCGGGTTCAGATTTCCACCTATTTTACTCCTCTCATACCTATTCTCCCTAACACTAACCCCAGATTGCATTACTTTCAATTTCTTTGCCCCTTTTCTTACCCTAGGGTTCTCTGAATTGGAATTGGTGAATCCCTTGGATTAGGGACTGATTGTTGTGCATGTGTGGATGATTTTTTACTTCCCTATGAGTATCGTTTGGTCCATAATTTTATTGATCCAACCCTAGCCTGT
This sequence comes from Magnolia sinica, assembly GCF_029962835.1. Taxonomy (NCBI): domain Eukaryota; kingdom Viridiplantae; phylum Streptophyta; class Magnoliopsida; order Magnoliales; family Magnoliaceae; genus Magnolia; species Magnolia sinica. The sequence goes on from NC_080580.1 coordinate 52,868,868, forward strand.
GTAGGCCTGGACCCACACAGATTCCCCTTACTTGAATGTTTGAACTTTTGTGTGGGATGTGGAATTTTATGTGATTGTTTCTTAATTAGTATAATCTAAAGCCTAAGATCTTGCATATCATATTTAATTTTCATGTTTTGCATCACTTTCATATACTTTTATCACCTGGTTAATAATTGTATTTCCGTTCTCATTGTCTTGACAGCTTTATAGGCCAAAATTCTCAAGAACTCGAAATTCTTCGTCAAAGTATCAAAAATTCTCGTGAATATAGTGACTCTTGTAAATTAGCCACTTTCTTGGTTTATTGGTTAAGTTTGATAGCGCTCCCAAGTTCAAAATGGGCAGGGACTGTCAAACCAACGCTTTTTATAACTGCAGGTTCAATGGCAAAAGGTCAGAAATATTCGTTGGCACCTCCAGTCCTTTGTTCTCTGTATCGCGCTTTTGGACACATTACTGCCCAATATGAGAATTCAACCAGCAGGATTTCTTCGGCATATGCCCCTTGGCATTACCTGACGGGCTGGTTAGGAGTTACTTCCCATGGACTTTCGATGATCCGGAAAGAGCTTACTTTAACTCACATCAACTCTCACTTCGATATTATCAAGGATGGAAGATGATCGAAAGACCATATGCTTGGGTTGCAAATAAAATAGAAAACATCAGTTCTATCGACTTCTTTCAATTCCCACTTAACTTCCCTGAGGATATGGAGATTGTTGATGACAATTATATCTCCTGACAAACATACATTCCTTGTCTGCATCAAATCTAGTACTCTCCCGTTAAGAGAAGGTAGCAGGTTTTGGCGTGAACCGTATTATCCAAGCAGATTTGCTCGCCAGTTTGGTCTTGATCAAACAATACCGGCAACTTGTGATATAGTTACAAGAACGATGAGTAGTAATGGTATTGGGCCGTACAACTGGGCATTGATATGGAGGCAGCTTTTGACTGTACGCACTGGATTGCGTTTCTTGATTCTTGTTTGCAATTACCCGGTTCATACTTCCTATTGCTGGATGTGTTAGTGGGCTCATCAATACTTTTTGGTGCATTGTCGTCATTCAGTTGACTGTGCAATATGGATTTTCCCACCACGCGTGAGGAATTACAAGACGAATCAGGACAGATTATTTTGAAGAAGCAGATCATGTCCCCATTTCTGGTCAAATCTGTGAGAGAATCTCTTTAGAGGATCCTATTTACGAAAGAAAGCCTGCCAACACCCTTGAAGGATGGGTAGCATTTGGTGCTCCTTTAGAAAGATTGGGAGAAAACACTCATGCTCATGTGCAATCACAATTTCAACCTCCTCCACCCTTGCGGATTTTACATGATACCCCTCCTATAGCATCAGGAAAAGGGCAATAAAAAGAGATCACCGTCCTCTTCAGAAGAAGGATAAACAAGTTATAATTGAAGACCCCATGCCAATTCCTGTATCCTCTGTTCATGTAACGGGTACATTTCTTTCTTCATATATATATATATATATATATATATATAGTATTTCCTTTATTCATGATAATCATAACATTGATCTTCATATTTTCATTTATTTTGCACGTCTTTGCAGCTGTCTCATAATCAGATGTTGTGGCGAGTTCCAGTACAATAGACCCATTATCGAGTACATCTTTATTGAAAGAAATTCCTCCGCATAAGTTGGCAGTAGTCCAGGATGCTTTGTTAACTATAACTCGTATATTTCAGAATCAAGAATAATGGCCTTTCCTTAAGGATGCTCTAGCAGTTTTAGACGATTCTGCGAGGTTGGTCAGAATTAATATCGTGCCGCTTCGCGATTCCCTTATTCATTTTTATGCTTCATGAATCAGTTCGTAGTATGGGCGCCGCGTCAGATATTCTTAATTGCCAGAAAGAGTTGCTGCTTCTTAAAGACAGGATTTCCATAATTTTGTCGATCATTTCTGACTGCGATAAAGAAAATGCTTCTCTTTAAGAACTGAAATTTTCTGAACAGACTATTGCGATCATTGATGAGAAAATAGTCGTCCTCAAGGTTCAGAGACAAGAAGCAGAGTCAAGGATGAATAGAATCAAAAATAACATTAAGGAGAACGTTGATATAGTTGATTTTGAAAAATCAGAGCTTTCAGAGAATGAAATATCTGCTAATCTACTGGAGCAGAAATTGGCAAATGCTTCCGATCATGCTAAACTTATAATCGATGTCGAGCTTAATGCCGCTGCGGCTCAACTTCAATTCAAGCAAGTATTACAGAAGTTTACGCTTGCTCTGGGCATTCATGAAGAGATATAATATTTTTGAATTGTTATGTATCGTCATTTCCGTATATATATGCAATCATGTTTCAATGTCTCTTTTTTTTTTGTAGCAATTCCTAAATATGAATATTCTATAATAACAGATATTTGCATATTTTATAATCAAGAAGCATAACATGATGAATATGTGTCAAGTTTTCATGTGTTTATCTAGCATTTCTATTGCATATTTCAACATGATGTGCAATCTCACAAGTATAATGCAGTAACATGTTTTTGTTAGTATTCTCTACATGGAGTTTATTTTCGATGGGCGGAACTATTTCAGAGTTTAGTCAGTTCCTAAGGCGCCACACACAATTTAAGCTCTTGAGTAATGGAGCGCACAGTTTTTTAGGCTCTTAAGTAGTTGGAGCCGAGGGTCTTATGCAAATGGTCTTTGTAACTCTTGTGAGTTCACTGAACCACCACAACCGGGGAGTTCACAGACCGCGATCCATCAGAGGGACCCAGTAAAGCTACCGAGGCAGTGAACTCGGCAGGTTTTACGCGCAAGGTTAGCCGCAGTAACTCTCTAGAGTTCACGGGGCGCACGAGGCTACCTATTTGGGTACCAAATCCAAGGCCGCTAGTCCATCGATGAGGGGGGCAGCTCATTTAGAGATATACCCTTCCCCATGAGTTTCTACTGAAATCAAGCCAAGAATCTGGGGGGGTCTTATGCATGGTTGGCCTATCTATGGACAAGCCAAAGAGCGCATGCTGCAGCCCGCTTTTTCTTCGCCTACAAGGTCTAACCCATTTATGAGAGGGCATTTTCTGTCACCTTCCCTCACGGCGCTGTCAGAAGCTAAACAGACGGCATTCGTCTTACGTGTGGTTGGCCTAATGGGTGATCTCCGCTGCCCGCATGGGTCTAAGCGTATGATTGCCTTCACGGACTTTTTCGGGCCACTGGCTTTACACTGCTACCCGCATGATATTTGGCAAATTGCTGATATGATAGGTCTTATGCATTGTTGGCCTCATGGGCGCTCTCCGTGGTCATAGATGATAAATCGCTATCGCTGATAATATAGGTTTTATGCATGGTTGGCCTCATGGACGCTCTCTGCTGCCATAGATGATAAATGATGATAATACTTACGATTAGAGTAAGGGGTCGTTTGGCACCGTGGATTGGAGGGGATTACAGGGGATTGGAGGGGATTAGCAATCCCCATGCCGTTTGGCACCATAAAGTAACAGGGGGTTGGCAATCCAGGGGGTTTGCAATCCCCTCGATCTGGGGGTTTGTAATCCACGCTCCGACCTTGGATTAGCTTTTTGAAGTAGCTCAACAGTCAGAAATCCGACCGTTTGAAATTTTCTTTAAAAACCCATTCACACGCACCCATTTACCGCAACTCTCATTCGTCTTCTTCAAAAAAGCTCATTCATCTTCTTAAAAAACGCTGTGACCATTACCTTTCCGGTACCGGCGAAGGTTGCTGCATACGCCGCTAGAGTCTGCCGAAAGGTTGCTGCGGATCGCTGTTACAGAGTCATAGAAGGAGACGGACTGTTTTATTTGAAGGTGACGGATAGGAAAAAGGTTGGTTTACAACGATTTCTTTTAATGAATTACAATTTATTAGTTGCATGGCCCATTAAAATGGTTATGCAAAATCTGTTCCGATTATGTGATGACTTGTCAAAATTTATCCGTATGGCCAAAATATTGTACTAATTTAGGCTTAACATGGGCCACACCAAATTAGATAGTGAATGGAGGGATGAGAACACTTTATTCATATGTCCCACCATGATGGTTATATGGACGGTGTAATCCAGCCATTATATAGCCCATTAAAATTTAATATTTGAGAAAAAAATTTAGGGGTAAATATCATTCAAGTGGGTCATATGAATGAAAACAAATTCAACCATTATAATTGCTTTTACACACTATTTTTAACTGTGTGATCAACTGGAACTACCAATAGCCCTAAAATTTATGTCCTACGCCTAAAATAAGAGAACTCATATTATAGTCGGAGTGGATTTCCAACTATCATTAAGGAACCTAAAGAACTTTGATTTTTGCAATAAAAATCAAGTTGGCAACGTCCATCCTGTGAAGCCACCACATTTTAATAATGTCCTTTATGAAGGCTCTGTGTATTCTTTAAAATACACTGCAGGGCCACCATCATTCATCCATATTATCCCCTCCGTTCATCTGTTTTATCAGATATTTTTATTAGGTTAGCCTAAAAATAAAGCATATAAAAATACTAAGTGGACCACACCATTGAAAAAAGTATTAATTGAACATCTACTGTTGAAAAGTTCTTAAGTGAAAAGTTCTTGAGGCCATGGAAGTTTTAGATCAAGTTAATAATTATGTTTTCACTTCATACATGTCAGTGTGATCTCTAAGAACAGGTTGGATGACAAATAAACATCACTGGATGCCTTATAAAGGTTTCAACAGTGGAAATATTTCCACTGTTTCCTATGGTATGTTCCACTTGAACTTTGTATATGCTTCAATTTTGGCCTTAATTCCTAAAATTACATGGAAAAACGGATGAATGGCGTGGATAAACCACGTGCATTGGCCAATGGAGAATGTGTGGGCTACTTGCATGCATGTAAAAGAAATCCTCACCGCTCGATTGTACTGGATAGGGGTAAATTGGAGCTGTCAGTTGACAAGTTCACACATTTTAGAACTCCCAAAATAACCCTGACTTATCCCTTCTAATGTCCTATTAAATCTCACAAAAAGAAAAATCCTGTTAAATCTCAAAGTTTAACACTCATAGAACTAATTGCACGGTCAGAATTTGTCTGTTTGCTATTCGTTTATATACAGTAGCATCACTCCCATTTGAGGTTACTTCCATTCAACAGCATGCGTTTGAGGTTACTTCCATTCAGCAGCATCACTCCCTACCACCTGCGAGGGGTTCAAGATTTTATCCAACTCGCTTTCCAGAGCCTCAGCTAATACCTAATGCTAGCTCTCCGTTTTGTTGTAATGGTTCGCGTAATTCCAGCAGAAGCGAATGATATGATTTAAGAATTACAAGTAAAAGAACTGAAGAAAATTTTTATTATTTATTTTTTATTTTTCAAACTTCAGTCATGACTTCTAAACCTAAACTTTGTCAAAATGCATAGTGTCACATTCTTTGCATCTTCTGTATGTCGATGCTCGGAGGCATAGGGCACTTCAGCCTTATTCCCTGAAAAGAAGAGCATAGCTCACTTGTTGATGTTCCATCTTCCTTGAATTTTGACGTCTCTTTTTTCTTCACCCCCTTCTATAGCTCACATCTACCAACTGTAATGAATTTAACAAATGTTCATTCAACAGGCTATATAAATGGCGAATTTAAATAATTCGGACTCAGATACAGATGATGAGAACGAGAAAGCGATTATTTTATTCACGGCAGTAACTGCGGCTGCATCAGTCGCGACTATGATGTGTAATGCTGCATCCATGATGGTAGCAATAGTCGCGCAAAACTATATGGAAGAGGATGATGAAAATGATATTCGAGAGTCCCACAACTGGACAGGTCTGCAATCTACCAATGCGATTCTCAATGGACCCGGTACCACATGCTTTGACCATATTCGAATGAATAAGGATTGTTTTATTCGTTTATGGGATTTGATTCATGAGAGTGGCCACTTGACCGGTACGCTTGAAGTTAGCCCAGAAGAACAATTAATAACTTTTTTGTATACCATTAGCCACTGTGTAAAAAATCATATTCTACGGCACCATTTTAATCATTCAGGAGAAACTATAAGTCGGTACTTTAACAAAGTATTAAATGCAATTGTCAAACTCCATGACATATTTATACCACCTATTCAGCCAGGCATACCTCCGGAAATACAAAACAATGAACGATTTTTTCCATATTTTAAAGATTGTATCGGTGCTATAGATGGTACGCATGTCCCTGCAAAGATTCCAGTGAAAGATCAAGGTTCGTGGCGTAACAGAAAGGGGTTCATATCCCAAAATATTTTGGCAGCATGTTCATTTGATTTAAAATTTCTATACGTCCTTGCTGGTTGGGAAGGATCTGCGGCAGATTCACGTATACTGGCATCAGCACGCACGCGTGAAGGGAAATTGCCTCTACCTAAAGGCAAGTACTACTTCGTTGATGCCGGTTTTCCTAATACTCCTGGCTTCCTTGCACCCTATCGAGGCGTTCGTTACCATCTGAAAGAATTTAAGCAAGGTTGTCTTCCGAGGGATAAGAAAGAGTTATTTAATCTTCGTCATTCGTCATTAAGAAATGCCATTGAACGTACTTTTGGAGTTTTGAAAGTACGATTTCCTATATTAAAGAACACACCAAACTATCCCATAGAAACACAAACAAATATTGTAATTGCATGTTGCATCATACATAATCATATTATTAACGAGAGGAGTAATGTACTTCTCAATGATCCCAATGATATAAGCTATGATACAAATGAGGGCCAGGAATACCATTCATGTGCCAATGAATTTCATAATGGGACAATCGAAATGGAGGAAAGTGATAGTAACGTCTCTGATGAAGAGATATAAACTGAAGAACCAACTAGAAGAGAAAGAGATGATTGGAGTCAATTTCGTGATAGTCTTGCGGAAGCGATGTATGAAAATTACAATCCTAATATCGGATTTAATCAAGACTGATAATTGTTAACGTTTGGTATGTAATTTTGTTATGTTAAATAATGAAGCATATAATATATTTTTGTCTTATTTTGAATGTTCAATTATCTACATACTTCAGGAATGTCGACAACAAACGGAACTTGCTTGTCTCGTGCAAAACCAATAAAATGGAATTCAGCGATGGATAGTTGTATGATAGATGTATTATTGGAACATATCTCCCTTGGTTATCGTTGTGACAATAATCAATTTAAGCCATCAACATACGCTACGGTAGTTGGATCAATTCATGAGAAATTCAGCATCGAGCTTACGCCAAAGCATTGTAAAAATCGAATCAAGATATTAAGAAAGGACTATCATAAGGTGAAAGGCATGCTTGAATTAAGCGGGTTTGGATGGGATGATACTCGAAAGTGTGTTACTGCCGAAGCAAAAGTATGGAATGCTTACATCGAGGTAAGCCGATGAATTTTTTTTGGCATAAAAAATCTTTATTGTTGTATTAATGTTAATATGTATTGTATTTTAATGACCACAGATGCACCCTGGAATGAAGGTGTTTCGGAACATCCCATTTCCTCAATATGATAATATGACAATAATTGCCGGGACCGACTATGCTACTGGTAGCAAATCAATGGTGCATACTGAGTCGAATGAATTATCAGAGAATCCCACATACGGGGCATTTGACTCAAACCCATTTGAAGCTAACCCCAATGTGCCTCCAGGGTCTGATTTCTCTGATGCAGGTACACAACCTGCAACATCGCCAATAATTGGAATGACTGGTACTTCACAAGCTGGGTTATCTTCATCAAGACCGCAAAAGAAGAAAAAGAAGGCCACAATTAATCATGAAATGATGCAAGAGATGAAGCACGTAGCCTTCTCTATCGAAGCGACCCGAGCCACAATGATAGAGATGAAAGACAAACTCGATGACTACATTAATATGCAACACACAGCCCAAATTGAAAAGAGTAACTTCCGACAAACCATAATGCAATGCCTTAGGGACGTACCAAATATAGACGAACCGTATACATGGCGAGCATTAAGGTATCTCTTAGAGCATAGAGAGGTAGCACGATTCTTCATTGAATTGCCTGTTGAGCTGAGGTGGGAGTTTCTTGTAAACACTATTTGAGATTAGTATGCTTTTATTTAGCTTTGTTAGTTTGGCAATTTGGGTTTGTATAACTTTAAAAATATTTTACATTTGACAGTCTTTATCCTTTTATTTATTAATATGGGTGCACGTATGTTTTGTAATTTCTATGGTGTGTTTTTAGACCACCCGAAATTAGAGTAGATATATTTATCTTAACATGACAATGGTGAAATTTAGTAGGCCCACTTTTCTGGCCCACCTGAAGTTCGGAATTACATCTTTTTTTTTTCCAATGTGTATATTTTGATGGGCTTGTTATAACTATTATTTATGTTGTAGTATATTTTAATCAATTTGAGTATTTTAAATAATTTATTTAGTCTCCTTAAATATTCATGCAAATATACCACAAAATTTGAGGGGGTTTCAAATCCACACCCCCAAACACAAATTTTACAATCCAGGGGGTTCCAAATCCAAGGTGCCAAACAAAAACAGGGGGTTCCGAATCCAGGGGATTGGCAATCCAGGGGGTTCTGAATCCAGGGGGTTTCAAATCTTCACTCTCAAACAAGCCCTAATGTATCAGCTTAGTGATAATATGAATTTAGAGATAATCGGAGTAATGTATCAGCTCGGTGATAGTATTAGTTTAGTGATAATCGGAGTAATGTATCAGCTCGGCGATAGTATCAGTTTAGAGATAATCGGAGTAATGTATTAGCTTGGCGATAAGCGGTGATAATGGGCGATAATATTTTGTTGATCCAGAGAACTTTGTTTCGAAGGATGTTGATATGCTTGCGAATTTATCTATTTATTCATATATGGAGAAGAGAACATGGCTTTTACCCGTCTATTGAGGTTTTTTCATCATTCTGCATGTCTTGCCTCCTTCTGATTGGGAAAGATTTTCTCGATAATCTTCGCAATCAAAACTTCCTCGATTCTTCAAGGATATTACTTTTTGATGAAACGAGCATTGACAGGTATTTCGATGCCTTCTCCATTCTGATCTACGACTCGATAGGCTCCATTCGAGTATACTTCAATTATTATGTGGACCATCCCATTTAGGGTCGAATTTGCCCCCTGCTCTGCTAGTGACCACGATGGGTCTTTTCAACATTAATACCATACAGTGTTCAAGGTATCGGTATCGCTACAAGTTTCGCCGGCTAGGGATATGGAAACAATATCAATATCGCTGATAATATCGCTGATAACTGGAAATGTGGGGAAACATGGGAAAAACAATGGAATTTTCAGCGAAACTTCAGTAGATGTTAAAATCATATTTAGAAAGAAAAAAAAAAACGCTTAAAGAATGCATGCATAACAAGTTTCCATTTAATGGGGCATTAAAAGCATGTGTTGTTGTAAGAAATCAGTACAACCATTCCATCTAGCCTATTTAACCATCCAACCTTCCATCTAAACATCCATTGATATTGCAAAATATCAACAACATATGATATTTCATAAAGAAATCATCAACAATTGGAAATGAAATGAAAGATTGTGGTCTCAATATTGCGAATGTTGCTATATCAATAATTTCGAGATAGTATCAATATTATCAATGACAAATTGGACACTACATACAACCATGTGCCCATGAAAAAAAATTTCAAATAGAAATTTACTTTTGAAATATCGTCAATACACTTATGGTACAAGCATTACCTAGAATTTACATAGTAAAAAATATTGGCAATATTGATGCATTGGCAATACATGCGACACCTAGAATTTATATAGTTGAAAATATTGGCAATTACATTAGCGATATTGATAGGTTAGCGATACTTAACGATACATTACTAATACCTAGAATTTCTAATACTACCAGCGTTATCAGTATCGCTACCAGTGTTATCGGTATCGTTGAGTTGGAGATAAAGATAATATTGGAGATATTTTGATCATATCAGAGATAATTCGAACACTGATACCTTTCTTAAAAGAGCGATGCTTGACTTTCTTATCGAAGGCGGCAGATATTCGTACTTGATACAGTTCTAATCGTTGTTGGGCTGTTAGCCGCTTTTTGTCGAGCATATCTAACTCTGTTAGCCTTATCTTGGCATTTTCATCATCTACAATTGATTCATGTACCGCTACCCTAAGTGACGCAACCTACGTTTCAATAGGGATGATAGCTTCGACACCGTAGATCAGTGAATATGGCGTAGCTTTAGTTGCGGTGTGATGGGTCGTTCAATAGGCCCATAAAGCTTCTTGTAACTTATCATCCCAGTCACATTTATTTCTTGTGACAGTCTTCTTCAATATCTTGACTATCGTCTTATTGAAGGCTTCTGTCAATCCGTTAGCCAAAGGATAATAAGGCGTCAAGAATGAATGTTTAATGCCGAACTACTGACATAATTTCTCCGTACCCCTATTTTTGAAAGGAGTGCCATTATCGGTAATGATCTTCTTTGGAATCCCATGACGATATATGATTGCATGGCGAATAAAATTCACTACATCTTTCTCTTTGACATTGCGCAGTGCAATAGCTTCAGTCCATTTGGAAAAATAATCTGTTGCCGCCAGAATATATTGTCGTCCTTTGGATGAAGGAGGATTGATAGGACCAATAACATCTAGTCTCCATGCTACGAAGGGCCAGGAGGCTATTGACTGATGTAGATCTTTAGGGGGCACATGTATGACATCATCATGCACTTGGCATTCATGGCATCACTTTGCATAAGCTATTGCGCCTTTGAACATTGAATGCCAATAGTATCCCATTCGATGTACGCGATGAAATAAATTTTGATCGGCATGATGAGCTCCGCATTCGCCTGAATGGGCTTCTTGTAATATGAGACTTGCGTCCTCTTTATCCAAGCATCGTAATAACATCTCATTATAAGATCTCCTGTATAATACTTCATTGCATATGATGAATCTTTTCAACTTTTGTTTGATTTATATTCTTTGCAACAGATCTTCTGGGAGAATATTGTATTTGAGATAATTGATAAATGGCTAACGCCAATCATCTACAGTAATCTCTAAACACAATACTGGTAATGCTTCAATATTCTCGTCAAGGAGCTCTGGCGATGGCAAAAATCTCCGCTCTTCGATTGTAACTTGGAGAGGACTTCGGTCAGGGCAAGATAAAGCTGCAGCTAAGCTAGCTAAAGCATGCACCTTGGCATTCTCGCATCGCTGTATATGCTTGATTTCAACATTATAAAACCGTTCCAGCAACTATTGTGCTCGTCGTTAATATGGTAGAGTCCCCGAATATCTGCAAGGTTTTTATCTTCATTTCTTGCGCTATCTCTATTCCTATGATGAGGGCATTGTATCCGGCCTCATTGTTGGTACATGCAGTACCTAACGTGAAGGAATATGGCAGCAAATCGCCTTGAGGATTGATAAATATTATTCCAATGCCTGCTCCTGAAGTTCAAGAAGCACCATCGAAGTACATTTGTCATGAATTAGGCGATTCAATCAACAATACTTGTTTGTCTGGAAGTTCATCTGAGAATATTTTATCGCCTGAAACAGGATAAGCTGCTAAGAAATCTGCCACTGCTTTTGTTGGTTCATAAGAGATCATATACTCTGAGAGCAGTAACATCCACTTAGCTAGTCTTCCAGACAGCATCAGCCTAGTCATGAGGAACTTTATCGGGTCAACCCGCGAGATTAGGATTATGTCATGGGAAAGGCAATAATGTCGCAGTTTTTGTATCGTGAACACCAACACCAAGCATGTCTTCTCGATAGGAGAGTAATTACATTCCACACCTATCAGAGTTCGACTCAGATAGTAAAGTGCAATTTCTTTTCCTTGTTCATTTGCTTGAGCTAGTAAAGCTCCCAAAGAATTTTCAGCTAATCCCATATGAATTCTGTTCCTTTCTTCATCAGATGAGCGAACGGCCGACACCTTCCAGCCAGATCGGAGATATGCAAAAGGGATCAAGGTTGATCAAGAGAAAATCAAGGCCATTGCGGAGTGACCCACCCCATGAACCGTTTCGGAGGTTCGTTCTTTCCACGGCTTGGCGACATTTTACCAGAGATTTATCCGGAATTTCAGCAGCATCATCACAACTATCACCGATTGCATGGGGGTAGGCAAGTTCGAATGGACCAAAGCGGCGGATCGAAGCTTTGGTACCATAAAAAAGAAGATGATAGAAGCTCTAGTTCTTGAAATTCCGGACTTCAACAAAGTCGAAGTAGAAAGCGAGACTTCAAATGTTGGCACTAGCGCGGTGTTGAGTTAGGAAGGAAAGTCAATTGTTTTCTTTAGCGAGAAGATTAATGATGCACAGAAGAACTACTCCACGTACAATCACGAGTTCTATGCAGTGGTCCAGGCACAATGACATTGGAGACATTACTTAATTCATCGGGAGTTCATTTTATACTCGGACCATGAGGCATTGCGATATCTCAACTCCCAAAAAAAGTTGAGTGCTTGTCATGCGAAGTGAACGGCTTTCTTAGAAGAATATACATTCCTTTTGCGTCATAAAGTTGGAAGCCAGAACAAAGCAACGGATGCTTTGAGTAAGAGGGTGGTTCTACTAGGAACTCTCGCTGTAGAAGTCACCAAATTTGAGGCATTAAAGAACAATACAAAGAGGACCCGATTTTTGGCAAAGTACTTGACCAGTGTGTGGATGGTCAAGATCCAAAGTGTGAATTCATCTCACACGATGGATATCTATTCAAGGGTTCTCGCCTTTGCATTCCCGAAGGATCGATGCGAGAAAAGATCCTATCCGAGCTACACATAGGAGGATTGGGTGGACACTTGGAAAGAGATAAAACATTGGCCATGGTGGAGGAAAAATATTACTGGCCCCATATGCAGCGTAACATTGAACAGTTTGTAGCACGATGTCGCCGATGCCAAGTTTCCAAAGGTCATGTGCAAAATATTGACCTTTATATGCTGCTTCCCATTCTAGTCACGCCTTGAGTGGATATTTCTATGGACTTCATTTTGAGTCTTCCTAAGACTCAAAGGGGAGCAGATTCGACTTTCAATGTGGTGAACTTATTCGAGTACGATGGTGAGGCATCTGACGTGCAAAATGAAGCCATCATCGATATTGATAAACAACTCCCAAAGAAAAAGAAGTTGAACAAGTGTCACAAATGAAGATTGCTAACACTCGACGGGGCCAATACTGGCAATACTTGGTGAATGGAAGAAGCCCTATTCTGAATGCACATGGATTATGGGCGACGAATTGAAAAGATTAAATCCGAACCTCTACTACTTGTATGAAGCATCTAACTCGTCGAAGTCCCGTGGGGGGGGGGGGCTATTGTAGGACCTGCCAATAACGTAGGCCCAACATGTACTAATTTTTTGGCTAATTATTTACAAATTTGGAGATTATAATTTAGTATTTTTTTGCAGATATGGGGGGATGCTTTAAAGATGTAATGAGGGATATTATTGATAGGATTGAAGATATGGGCTAGATTTAAAGATTTGATTGCTTTCCATGCTTTCTTTTCTTTAGACTTATGTCATATGAAGAAAGATTAGTTTAGTTTATAATAAACTATAATTGATTCTCTTAGTTGTAGAGATTTCAATTTAGGATTCCTTTAGAATCTATAAAAGGGGGTAGTGGTATAGGAGTTGGTAGATTTGAATATTTTTCCAAGTGTGGTTTTTCTTTAAGATTTGCAAGAGAAAATATTGATATCAATAAAAGTTATCACCCTCTCTACTCCATTTTTCTTGTGATTATTCTTTTTTTTTTTTTTTACTTTGCAATTTGAGTATAAAGATCTCATTGACTCAATAACCGAGTTGCACCACAAAATCAAAATTTCCAATGACAGCTACGCCAAGGGGACACAAAATCAAAGTTTCAAATAGGGAACAGGCCCAAGCCATGCAAAATCAATATTAAAAGGGGCCTAGACCAGGCAACATTAAAATTTTGAATAGGAGCCAAGTGCAGGCTAGGCATAATCAAAATATTGAATAAGGTTAAACTTGTCGATTTTGAATAGGGGTTGGACACTGGCCAGACAAAATCAATATTCTAAATAGATCCAGCCCAAGGATCTCAAAATTAAAGCCAAAGACAACCCTAAGCCCGGCCTATTAACTGCCCTATCAACACAATTCACTCAGACTTGTTCCAATATGGTCAGGTTTTGGAACAAGACTTACTCAATGACTCGTTTCTTTAACCACCAAAACCCTTTCTTGTACCATTGCTAATGCAGGGGCATTTTCACACCGGGCTTGAATGGGGTCGCTTGTGGGATGCGGGGACACACTTGGGGTGGGCGGCCCATGTGATTTGGGGCCCACGAAGGGGGTTCGGCCGAAGTCCTAAACCCATATGAGATGTGGGGCTTGGGCTATGAGATAAAGGGATTAATTCGTCATACTCTAACAGTTCGAGCTTTTAGAGTAAGTGGTTAATTGTCCTGCATCAAATTGATATCAAAGCAGGAGGACTCGTGTTCGAGACTCCTCACTGGGGGTGATTAATGCAGGGGCATTTTCACACCGGGCTTGAATGGGGTCGCTTGTGGGATGCAGGGGCACACTCGGGGTGGGTGCGGCCCACGGAGGAGGTCTCGTGTTCAAGACTCCTCACCGGGGGTGATTAATGCGCATTTCACACCAAGCTCGAGTGGGGTAGCCCGTGGGATGCGGGGACACTCGGGATGGGCGGCCCATGTGATTTGGGGCCCACAAAGGGAGTTCAGCCGAGGTCCTAAACCCATGCGATGTGGGGCCTGGGCTATGAGATAAAGGGATTAATTTGCCATACTCTAACAGTTCGAGCTTTTAGAGCAAGTGGTTAATTGTCCTGCATCAATTGCCCACCAAAACCAAGTTGACTCACTTCTGCAAATAGTTGGTTAAGAAAAATACAAAGTAGTTGATGCATCTCAGTGATGGTTAAAGGAGAGGTACTTACTCTTCTTTCAAGTTAATTGCATCACCAGTGGCCCCCTTCCAATCAAAAAGATGTTAAGGATTAGTGGCTAGGAACTTCCATCTAGAAGATTTTAGGGATGGACCATCCACGATAGGGTTACTTAGATCAGTGGTCATAATGACTGAACCTTGGTGGGGGCCACTTTTATACCCTCAAGGCAAGAGAAACCCATACATATTTATCCCTGGGGCCAAGGATCTCATAATTCCCCATTAATGAATGCATGAGATATATGCATGCAACCTCAAAACATGATACCCTAGGCAAATCTTTGATATAAACAGAAAGATAGCCGCACTCTCTTTACACCCGGTAATCTGACAAGGCAAAGATACGTGTAACGAATAATTAAAACGAAAAAATCATCAGGAACAAAGTACAAAGATTCAACAAAAAACCCTAAAAATTATAAATCCACAAATCTTATGATCAATCAGAAGATCAACGGATAAAAATATATTCCAGGTAGAAATTCCACATAACTCCACAAGGATCGCTAGAAAACGATACTAAAAAACCAGGTCAGAAAGGAAAGATAGCAAAACACGTAAATAGTATGAAGAAAGAGGTTCAAGAGACGAAGATGAGATCTTACCAAGCAAGAACGAGATCTCAGAGATGAAAATATTTGAAAATTCGCTTCTTCTTTTCACTCGCAAAGAGTGAGGTTGCCCTAATTCATTTGAAAGGAGTATTTATATATATAAAGAGAGAGAGGGAAGCGAGGAGCGGGACCTAGCTACGACCCCGGAACGGAAGCAAATTGTGTGCAAAATAACTCAATATGCTATAACGCACTGAGTAAACTTTGTGGGGTCCACCGCCATGCATGCATCTTATCCATGACGTCCATACGTTTTACTATGTCCTTTTAGGGCATGAATCTAAAATTGAAGCATATCCAAAATTCAAGTGGACCACACCATAGGAAACAATAGTTATTGACCATTAAAACCTTTTAGGGGCCACGAAAGTTATGGATAAAGCTGAAATATGTTTTTCTTCCTTTCATCAAGGTTTGTGTGACCTTAGCAGCAGGTTGGATGGTCAACAAACATTACGGTGGACCCTAGGAAATTTTTAATGGTGGGTGTTCAATTGTTGTGGTGTGGTCCACCCAAGATGTGTATCTGCTTCATTTTTGGATCAATGCTATAAAATGATAAGGAGAAACATATGGACGGGGATGGCGTAAATATACAAAGCATACATCAAGGTAGGCCCAACAATCAGGTTCTCACCTCACCAAAAATATCGACGTCCAAGGCAAGTTGGAAGCGGATTGAGTGGTGTGCCACACACCACCGACCTTCGTGATGTATTGATCTCACCAAGTTTTGTGGGCTCCACCATCATGTATGTGTTGATCCATGTTGTCCGTCCATTTTGTGTGATTATTTTATGACACCAAGCGGGATCTACGAGGGGAATACCGAGCAGGATCTAAGAAAGGGTGATAAGGTGAGAGGATGAGAGGAGATCTAGGAGAGGGAGAGTCTAAGTGAGATTTGAGAGAAGGCGAGAGGAGATCTGAGAGGAGGGGAGACCAAGCGAGATCTAAGTGAGAGCGAGGGGTTTGGTAGTAACCCTTCTAGTACCCAGGTCAGCACAAGTAGGTGCTAGAAAAACCCCATGGGCCCCACCATGATGCATATGTCTCATCCACTCCATCCATCAACTTTACGAGATCATTTTAGAGCATCAGCACAAAAATGAGGTAGATCCAAAATGAGGTGGACCACACCACAGGAAATAGTGGTGATTAAGCACCAACCATTAGAAACCGGAAAAGCCCTATGGGCCCCATAATGGTGTATATGTTTCATCCACTCCATCCATCAACTTTATAAGGTCATTTTAGGACATGAGCCTAAAAATGGGGTAGATCCAAATCTCAAGTGGACCAAACCACAAGAAAGAGTGGTGATTAAAAAACCACCATTAAAACACTTCTTGCAACACCGACTAATTAGGAACGGTTTTTTACTCCCGAAAGGGTTTAAATCCGTTCATAATTGAAAGGGTTTGAAAGGGTTTAAATTTGTTCCTAATTGAAAGGGTTTAATCCATTCCTAAAGCAAAAATATCACTGTTCCCAATAAGCGATTTTGGTGTAGTGACACATGAATTTTATTGTGGAACAACCAAGTACCTGCTTGGACGTATTGATTTTTTCATTCTTTGCAAAATGAGGATGTTTAATTGGCAATTTCCAAGACTTGGCGCATGAAATTTCATACCAAGAAAATGGGTTTAAATCCCAGAATGTACAATCTAATTTTGACTTGAAAAATAAAAGATTTCCCAAATGACAAAATTTTAGGGTACCTGATCGACTAGAGTCAAATTGTTTGGCGGACGTTGCCTACATATGGATGAACCAAAATCAGACAATACAAACAGGGCCTAAATCAACCTTGATATTGACAATGCCTTTGAACAAACGTATTTAATTTTACTACTTTAAAATAAGAAAAGCTGACTTTCAGCTTCCGTACCTTAGCAACTATGGTTAAAAGCTAATTTTTAGTCTCATTCCCCAACAACTGTTGAGGGTCAAATATTGCATATTAGACCCAATTATTACTTGGTTTTACGTACATGATAATGCTTAAACGTTCTATTTTAATCATGTTTTTGTTGCAAGGTGAATTTAAAAGCTTAGACTGAAAAGGGTGCTAAAAGCATGGATTTGATGCTCAAGAATCGACAAGGCAAGGGACGGATCTTAGGAGACCGAGATTGAAGAATTCACAAGCCAAAGATCAGAGAAAACCAAGTGATTGAAGATAAGGAAGCCTGAAAATCATCCTGAATGCAAGATCACAGGGTTCCCACCATCCGTTTAGCATGAAACTTTATATCCGACCTCAGGATCATAAAATAACCATACATGTAAAATTTCAGTCGTTGGATCTTTGTGGAAGTGGCCCAACGGACAAAATCAACCATAAATCACTGATTTGGGGCCCACCTAATATCTAGATATGCTTCAATTATGGTCTCAACCCCTCAAATTAGATGGGAAGGCAGATGGACGATGCAGATTTCTCATGAACATCACAGTGGACCCCACATTCAATAGTGCATGTACACTGAGGATGCATATCAGCCGTGCACTGGACCAAACTTCTAGTCAAAGTCGGTTTGACCCGACTCCCATCTCCGTTTACACAACGTCCGCAAGGGACGTACGCTGGGACGTGTAGTGACCCACCACCGTGGACCATCTCGATAATGTGGACAGTCCAAACCACTTCCAGGGGGCAACCGACCATCACCAAGGAGGATGAATGGAACAGATGGCCACAACAGATCGTCTAGACATGCCAAAAGCGGGTCGAACGCAAATGGGTTTCGCAGTTTTGCTATGAAAGAGGAGTGCGTAACTCCTTTTGCGAAAGCTTTCACCGACTCCAGCCTCCCAGCCGACCTTCCTTTATCTATAAAAAGGAGAAGAGAGGAGAGAGATCCATCATCCAAGGACGTGTGTTGGACGTGGAAAGAGAGAAAGAGTGCGGCCGGCATCGAGTTCTCCTTCTTCCTTCTTTGGTTTTTCTTTTCCTTTAATGTTTTTCTAAGTTTTAGATCATCATGTCTATGATGAGCTAAACCTCTTAGCTAGGGCTAAGAGGTGAAGCTTGTAGCGTGATGAGATCTCTTCTATGGCTTTGATTCATGTTAAGTTGAACTGCCTTTGAATTTAGTTTGATTATAAGAAATACTTTTAGTTTTTAATGGTTTGTTGCGACTCAAATTACCATAGATCTGTGATAGCTTGGAGTATATTCTTTTCATTATAGGGATTGTGAACTTGGGAACCCTATTGTTCACCATCGTCTCTTGGACATGGTTGGATGATGGAATTCTTCCTAACGTTCATAAATCTCCCAGATTGGTTGTGGATTGGTACATTCTGTTGTTTACTTTGTCTCATGGGCATGGTCTTGTGATGGAATCAATTCTAGTTCTCATACCTCTCATCTCTTGAAAACTAGATCAAAGGAAGTTCATATTTGAGTTTTAACGAGTTATTTTCCAACTGGATGAAGTTGGGACTCTAATTCCAGTTGTGTTCGCGAATCAAGCATAGATATCCCTGATCTCTACAAGTGGATCCTTGGAAACCCTAGTTTCCCACCTTTGAATTTTACAAGTTTTAGTTACTTAATTTACCATTAGTCTCTTAAATTCTCCTGATTTAGATTACATCTTCTTCTAGTTCTAATTCTAGTTACCTTTAAATTACATATAAGGTTCAGTCCCTGTGGATTCGACCTCGGTCTTACCAAGATTATTACTACATCGCGACCCTATACTTGGGGTGGTGAACAATATCCGTGGCTAAAAGCTGACTTTTAGCCTCGGTTCCCTAGCAACAATAGCTAAAAGCTGACTTTTCGCCTCAATTCCTTAGCAACCGAGTTACTGAGGCTAAAAGCGGACTTTTGGCTTCGGTTTCTTAGCAAGTGAGGTTAAAAGCAAACTTTTGACCTCAGTTCCTTAGCAACCAAAGCTAAAAGCGGACTTTGGCCACAGTTCCTAAGCAACCAATGCTAAAAAGCGGACTGATTATTAGCCTTGGTTGCTAAGTAACCAAGGCTAAAAGCCTCGGATTCTTAGTAACCACAGCTAAAAGCTGACTTTTAGTCTCAGTTCCTTAGCAACTGTGGGTAAAAGATGACTTTTATCCTCGGTTCCTTAGCAACTGAGGCTAAAAAGCTGACATTTAGCCTCGGTTTATAAGCAATCGTGGCTAAAAGCTGAATTTTTGCCTCAATCACATAGCTACTAAGGCTAAAAGCGGACTTTAAGTCTCGGTTCTTTGGCAACCGTGGCTAAAAGCTGACTTTTATCCTTGGTTCATTAGCAAGCAAGGCAAAAGTGCTGACATCAAGCCTCGGTTTGTAAGCAACCGTTAGACACGGTTCCTTAGCAACCGAGGTTAAATAACACTTTTAGCCTTAGTTTTTGAACCGAGGCTAAAAAAGTGGTTAAAGGCCTGTTTTCTTGTAGTGAATTTTGACCCATTGTCTCAAATCATGATCTAATTGATTGAGACCCATTAGTTGGACAAAATAATCCATTGTTAGATTGTGGTCCACCTTTGGGTTCAATCAGTTCAGCAATTCCCCAATTTTATAAATGTAAGGCCATAGTTTAGGTGATCGGAGCAGTGATATGATGGACCCCAATGCGGACAGGGGATGCTCCAATGGTTGATGTAAGCTAATAATCTTCATCCTTGGGCCTTTTTCTATTGAACGTGGGGTTGTGAAACATTGCAATATTTTTCCTTGAGCATCTATTTGTAAACCATTTAACTGGAGGATTAGGAACTTCTAGTCTAGGAGACTTTAGGGCATCTTCCACCCACGATGTTGCCCATCAAATCAAAGGTCTAGACACTAAAACATGGGCCCACACTGTACAAATTGAGAGCCTAAGCAATATGTACATTTTTTGACCTTCCAGACCTTATAATTCTTCTATAATGTCGCAACTTAGAAGCAAAACTAGGTAGAAACCTTTTTCTTTGACATCATGGCATCATCTCTCCTCTGAAATTGAAAGCAGGTGTTGTAGAACTTCCTACATAGTAAGAGTTTTTGGTACTTCCAATATATGATAATTAGAATATCTAAACATTCTTATACTATGCAAGAAACTTACATAATCATAGATGTTAGTGTCAATTGGGAAAGTAGGATCCCTAGGAAATTTTCTAGGGAAGTTTTCAAAAATTTTCCTAGGGACACGGCTTATCAGTGTGACATTTTACTATGAGTTATCATAAGATGTTCCTAAATGAGTAAAATGGACTTTAAAGTACATTGTATACAAATCTAAACTAAGAAAAGGTACACATCATATACACATCTAAACTAAGAAGAAGCCATCATCGAATATTTACAGCCACCATTAGATAGACCCTTACTAATTTTGGTAATACAAGAAAAGCTACATTTAACCATTTACACCCACCCTTTTATAGTAGAATAGTTGATCAGTGCATCAATTTTCATATCAGGTGCACGGCACTCAAATTGGCCACATGGTTTAGCAGTCAATGACCTACACCTTCGTTGATTTTCTACCCCCATGAATGGATGAACATAAACTGCTGGATTGGATAATGCTACATATCCAGCTTGTAGACCCAACAACTTCAATTCTAACTGTGGCCAATATTCTTCCCTTCCATCCATTTTTAGCTCACCAATTAGAGCATTTAGATCTTCCACCCTATGAGATTTATAGGTATGGACTGACCAGATGAATATTGAGTCCATACGATGGATCTCGCTGCCACAAGTACATTTAAGACATCAACAACAGTCCAATCTGAGCAAGGCACACCAGAAAATGAAATTGGTGAAATGTGCTCCCCCATTTGGATGCTAGTCCAGAAATCATTTGCTGGGAAGAAATTCTGTGTAATGCCTCACACGAAGAACAGTCCATAAGATGGACCTCCTTGCCACATGTACGATCTAAGCAAAGAGCATGAGAAAATGGAATTAGGTCCCATTTATATGCTTTCCAGAAATCATTTGCTGGGAACAAAATTTCTATGGAGATAAAGTATTGGGAAATCAGGTTCTGACAATAAACTCTTATGGAGATTTTATTTGGACGACACTACATTTTTCATCATCATTTAACCATTGTCCAAATTAATTGGAGTCGGCTGCATCAACTTAGCCAACAACCCATTTCTAAGATTTTTTTATTTTTATTTTTTTTAAGCAGTATCCGGAATTTCAATGAGAGAGAAAATACGAAAAAAAAAAAGTAAAAAAGGAAAAACTTTCATAAGAGAGTGATTTTCGGTACCTGTAGAAGAGTATTGCCTGATCATTTTGGTGTGCGAATCGATCGATCGACGACAGCTGTGCGCCGTCTTCTGTAGGTACGGATGTTTGGTGGATTCAACGTAGATTTTGGGTAGAATATGATTATTTTGAATCGGTTGGTTTAAAACCCACTTTCCCAGTTTCCTGAAATGGGTTGGAAGCCTTGTTTTTACGGCGACGATGGCGTAGTGCGACGTGGTGAGTCGCGTCTCGCTAGTCGAGATTACGTTTGGTGCTCTATGGGCCCACTATAATGTAATTTGTTTTATCAGCGCCGTCCATCTATTTTGTAAGACCATTTTAGCTAATGAGACAAAAAATAACTCAGATCTATATTTCAGGTGGACCACACTACAGGAAACAGTGTTGATTGAACGCTTACCATTAAAAACTTTTTAGGACCCACTATCCTGTTTATTTGCCATCCAACCACTTGATTACTTCACCCAGATCTGGATGAAGGGAAAACATAAACACCAGCTTGATCGAAACTCTTGTGGCCCCAAAAAAAATTTTAATGATACAATTCAATGACCACTGTTTTCTGTGGTGGGTCCAACTCAGATTTAAATCCGTCTCTTTTCTTTGCCCATGCCCTGAAATGATCTTCCAAAATGAATGGACGGTGTAGATATACAACCCATTCATCGATGTGGGCACCACAATCAGGGTTCCACCCACCTCACTAGATGGCTTCAGAATTTGAGGGGCACGGATTGCCTGCAAAAGCTTTCCAGATGAACTTCCTGCCGCGGGGCCGCACGCAGTCCGCTTCCCTGCGACGGAAGCTCGATGGGGCTGACCGTGATGTCCCGTCCATCTATTTTACCAGATTATGTCAGGACATGGGCTCAACAATGAGGCAGATCCAAAATTGAAAGTGGCCCCACGACAGGAAACAGTGGGTAGGGAAATGCTTACCGCTAAAACTTACCTGGTCCACCGTGATGTTTATATGTCATCCATACCGTTCATCTAAGGGCTTGGTTGGGAGCCTGGATTTGAAACCCCTGGATTCCGAACCCCTGAATGTGAAATCCTCCTGTTGTGTTTAGCACCCTAGATTGAGAATCAACTTTAATCTAAAAGTAGTTATTCATAGTACATCAGAAGGGTTTGAATTTAATTACTAAATCAACTTTAATATCTCTAATTAGTGAACTTATGTAATTTTTGAAACAATGGTTGTAATATGTCCACTGAAATATATACTTTGCCAAAAAATGATGAAATTCCAAGTCTCGGATGGGCCACAAGCACAAGATCACGTCCAATTGACTAACCAACGATTTTTAACTGTTGATTTACATGGACAATGTTTGGACAGCATTGATCATCGTTTTAGAGTAATTATAGTGATGCAATTGATAATCTAATCTTTAGGATATCATTAGTAGGCCATGTGTCCGATAGATTAACAGTCCAGTGATACACATGTTACACATGCAACAATGGGAATGATTTTAGATGTAATTTAGGGTCTCACCTTCGATTTGAAACACCCTGTTACTCTATGGTGCCGAACAACCCAAGGGATTTGAAACCTCCCCAAATCCATGGTGCCAAACGACCCCTAAGTCATTCCTAGTGGGTTGAGCTGAAAACACAAAATTATTAATTGATCCAAAACTTCTGTGGCCCTGCAAATGTTTCAACAATAGAAGTTCAATTCTCATTGTTTCTTGTCTTGGGCTAGTTCGTAACATGATCAATAGATGGACGGAATAGATTTCTCACGATCATGACTGTGGGCCGCTAGGTAGTTCCTCTGTTAGGTAATCTGTGTCCGATTTTGAGGGTCTGGTTTATCCCTGACTTTTGAGCCCACAGTGATGTACGTGCCTTACATCAACTCCCTCTGTCTATTTTGATGGCTCATTTGAGGGAATTATCTTTTTGAAGCAGATCCAAACCTTAGATGATCCACACCACAGGAAACAGTGGTGATTGAATATCCACCATTAAAAAATTCTTGTGGGCCACTGGAATGTTTATTTGCCATAAAACTTGTTTATAAGGTCACAAAGACCTGAATGAAGGGACCATACAAATATCAGCATGATCCAAAACTCTTGTTGCCATAAGAAATCTTTAATGGTCAATGATAAGACACAGGGATGATCGTGATGAGGTCTATCACTGTCTTCCTCATGGGATAACTACTCCAAATCCACTGAGCTTCTCAAGACTCCTCGTAGAGATTCCTCAAATCTAAGAGACAAGAAATAAATTCTAATAAAATTGAAAATAATTTGATTAATGATAAAAACAATTTTACAATGCTTTAAATATTGATATCAAACCTGTGAAGAGGTCTCATAATCAAACTCCAATTCCAACTCTCTAAAATCTGTGACTTACTATAAATAATAAACTTACTATTTATAGACTGTCATGATTCTACTAGACTCATGGTTTTCGGCCAAAAATAGTAAATGTCCAATTTGTCCTAACCATGTGATTCTTCTAATTTTTCTAAGCCCTTTTCATGTTGTGCACGACTCCTATAGCTCAAAGGATCAAGAGTTATGATCGAATTAAAACTTACTATAAATAGTAAAAACAAAATTAAAAAGAATTTTTGACCGTCGATCTGATGGAATCTCACAAATTCAGCATGGGCAACAGTAGCTAAAGTAGCTTCTCCTACCCCAAAATCATATATGGTACATCGAATAACTCATGGTTTGCGAGATATGCCCGTTTTTAGGTTCTGATGGTCTGGATCACTTCCGCCTCCGATCAGGTCTTCTCTGGTCCATCTTCACCATGAAAGCGTCTATGACCCGCTCTGCATCAGTCTCCTCCACTTCAAAAGAACTTGTCCTTATGTTATCATCCTGCTTCGGTTCATGATACTCGGTCAGGTCTGTGACGTTGAAAGTACGCGAGATCTCAATGTCATACAAAAGATCAACAATGTAAGCATTGTCATTGATCTTTGGGAGGATCGGTACCAGTCCAATCTTTTTATTCTTTAACTTGTTGGAGGTTCCGGTCAGAAATCTCTCCTTGCATAGATGGACCATAACATTGTCACCCACCTTAAACACCTGTTGTTGTTGATGCTTGTCGACTTGCTCCTTGTACTTGTCGTTTAAGATATGCAACTTGGCTTGCACATCCGCATGAATGCCCATGGGTCGGTCCACCATATGTTTTGTTGCAATACTCATGCTCGGGAGCTTGGGCAAAGGGACCAAGTCAAGTGTATGGCGCGACATTCGATCATAAACAATCTAGAATGGGGACTTCCCTGTCAAGCGGTTCACCATGTTGTTGAATGCAAATTCCGCTTGAGACAATATTAAATCCCACTGCTTCAGTTTGTCACTTGAAATACACCGAAGGAGGTTTCCCAACGTGCGATTCACAACTTCAGTCCGCTCATCAGTCTGTTTGTGGTAAGCAATATTGAACTGAAATTGTGTACCGAACCGATTCCACAAAATCCGTCATAAGTAGCTAATGAACTTCGTGTCACAATCAAAAGTGATGGTCTTGGGAACCCCGTGTAGCCGCACGACCTCTCTGAAAAATATATTTGTCATATGTGTTGCATCAATAATCTTCTTACATGGGATAAAGTGCTCTATTTTTTAAAAAATGATCTACCACCACGAACACTGAATCCATGCCGCGCTGTATTCGTGAGAGACCAAGCACGAAGTCCATAGATAAGTCCTCCCAAAGGCCGTCAAGCACAGATAATAGGGTGTAGAAGCCCGTATTTTAAGACTGGCCCTTAGAGCTCTAACAAATATGACAGCGCTACACTACTTTACTACATCACGTACCAATTGTGGCCGGTAATACATCTCTTCCATAAGAGCCCACGTCTTGTCTCGCCCAAGGTGTCTACCAAGGCCACCTCCATGTAGCTCTTGAATAATTTGGTCCCTCAGAGAACTTTGCAGAATGCACAGTCGATGCCCTTTGAAGAGAAAACGGTCTTGCTTATGTATGTCACTGGGATGACCCTCTTGGCACCTCATCTATGCATCCTTGAAGTCATCGTCCTCAGCATATAACTCCTTGAGACAGTCGAAGTTGACCACCTCATTGATCATTGTAACCAGCAGTGATGCATGACGGCTAAGTGCATTAGCCACCTTGTTTTCTTACCCTGACTTGTACTTCAGAACAAACATGAATTCCTGCAAAAACGCATCTCATCTAACATGCACACAGTTCACATTAGCCTGACTATTAATAAACTTAAGGCTTGATGGTCAGTATAGAGAACAAACTCTCTTTATATCAAATAATGTCGTCAATATCGCAGTGCTTGAACAACTGCATCCAACTTAAGCTCATAGGTCGACCACTTCTTTTAGGCTTTGCTGAGCTTCTCGCTATAGAAGGCTATCAGCCTGCCTTCCTGTGATAAAACTTCTTCAATTCCGACATATGAGGCGTCACACTCAACCTCAAACAATTTGTTAAAACTTGGAAGAACCAAGATTGGTGTTGTGGACAATCGTTGCTTGATTTTAGCAAAGCTCTTATCAGCTTCATTGGTCCATTAAAACAACTCCTTTTTAATGTAATTTGTAATAGGTGCAACTATCGTGCTAAAATTCTGCACAAATCAACGATAGAAGGTTGCCAACCTATGGAAACTCCTCACTTCATGAATGTTCATCGGGATTGGTCATTCCCTAATGACTCGCACATTTTCATCGTCCACACGGATGCTCGTAGACATCAGAATAAATTCTAAGAACAATAGGTTGTCCGTTAAATAACTTTACTTCTTCAAGTTGAGATACAATTCGTTAACTTGCAGCACCTATAGCACCTAACTGAGATGTTCCATGCGCTCCGTCTCATCCTGGCTATATATTAAGATATCATCAAAATATACAACTACAAATCAGACAAAGAACGGCTTCAGCACTTGATTCATCAAATGTATAAAAGTGCTTGGTGCGTTTGAAAGACCGAAGGGCATGACCAGCCACTCATACAACCCTTCCTTGGTCTCGAATGTTGCTTTCCACTCATCACTGGGCCGGATACGAATCGGATGGTACCTGCTCCTCAGATCTAGTTTAGATAACACCTTAGCACCTTCTAACATATCGGGCATGTCGTCCAACCGCAGTATTGGGAATCGATATTTGATGGTAATCTTGTTAATTGCCCCGATATCAACACACATGCGCTATCTCCCATCTTTCTTAGGCGTTAATAATGCTAGCACGGCACATGGACTCATGCTCTCTTTCAAAAGACCCTTACGAATCAATTCCTCCACCTGCCCTTGAAGTATCTCAAACTCTTTCGTACTCATCCGATAGTGAGGGTGATTGGGCAAGCTAACCCCAAGGACGAGGTGTATGTGATTTTGGATATCCCGCATGGGAGGCAATCCATCGGGTAACTCTTCGGGCCATATTTTCTTGAATTCGTTCAGCAATGGCCTAAAACTTTGGGGAATGTTTAAGGGCTTTGATGTGGGATCTTGGCCCTTTATAACACTGCTTGTGCGCACACGTGTCCCAACCCACACCATTGATAAACCATACATTGTACTCTAGTGCACCTAGCAATTCCACCCGAGTGATTTATTCTGAATGCCTTCGAAACCCCTGTCATGAGGATTGCGTCGTCGTTGCAATCGCAATGGTGAAAACAGTGTGTCAATTCAACGCTCCATTAGTGAGATACGGCCCATCGAATCTACAGCCCAAATTGCATATTATAACAACAAGCAACCTTTATTGTACTAGGCACATTAGACATGAGCCCATGTGGGCCTAAAGCCCACTTTGTAAAACATGAAAATTATCCTAAGATAGGACAATCACTATATGACAAATGAAGATCTAGCACATATAAAACAATGCACTATGAGATAAAAATGGATTCTACCCCAAAACCCATCATTAGCCCTCTCCTCATTCCTTAGAAACTAATCATCGCCCATGTCCATCTCATCCTACATATGCATCCAATGCATGTCTTGTTTTGTGCCACATCACTTCAAACAACCAATTGCAACACTTCATCTCATCATCCACCACGCATCACCTACAACCTACAATCCTTATCCAGCCATTAGCCAATGCATGCCTAGATTTCTTCCACCTTGGCCAATGCATGCTTAGCACCATCCACTTTATCCATCCACTACCCATAGCATACATCACCTTCCACCTCATTTTTAGTACCAATAAGACCCCATAAACTTGTCACATCATATTGCCACCTCAACCCTACATTCTCTATACAAGAGTAGGAGCTCTCTTACACTCATACTTTTGCTACACTTAGAAAATTTTGAGATTTTAAGAGAGAGTGAGAGAGAGTGGGGTCAAGGTGTGGCCCACCATCAAACCTAGAAGGAGTGGACCACATATCATGTAACGCCCTGAAAATCGGGGGTCGAGCATAAACTCAACTCACGAGTTCCAACGCATTACTTATGCAACATAGATAATGATTGATTAAATGTTGTCTGTGTTAGTGCATTAATCATGAGTGAGATTATACCAAAACAGTAAATCATACTCCAGATCAATTCATATAACGCAAGCGGAAGACTGAAAAATGTATATAGACGTGTATGAACCAAAAAGATCACGATCGG
The DNA here is from genome assembly GCF_029962835.1 of Magnolia sinica. Taxonomy (NCBI): domain Eukaryota; kingdom Viridiplantae; phylum Streptophyta; class Magnoliopsida; order Magnoliales; family Magnoliaceae; genus Magnolia; species Magnolia sinica. Next base: position 52,897,348 of record NC_080580.1, read on the forward strand.
TCTCCAGAGTATGAATACATTACTGAGTCACCATATACATGTAATAGTTCAAAATAGTTCAACTACAATAATAAACCCTATAGCCCCGTCGATCCAAATGGCCTAAGCGAAACCACCGGAGAATTGTATATATGAGAACTCATCCTGATCGTCATAGTAATCGGGCTCCGCCTCCTGAGTCGCATCGTCATCTGCAACTAAGACAGAGTCTGGTGGGTGTTCAGAACACTGTCCCAGAACGTGGGAGTGAGTGATCAACTCAGTGGAACCATAAAGTAAAGGTCAACATGTTATCAATTCAATCAAGCAATAATGATAAAGCAGACATATCAGACATTCCTAGATACTCTTATTAATACAAGGATGAAATGTAAGCATAATGCATGCCCTCGCCTACACTCACTCGTGCGACACCATCTTACGGTCATGACATGCTTTCTTTCCTCTGTGCTCTTCAACCCGGGGCACATGCAGTATGATAAAATGAGCGTGATTACCGAGTTATTATTAGTCCCTTTCATATAGTAGGATTGGGAAGCTAAGGTACCTCCCTTATATCAATTCTCAAATAATGATCCATTTTAGGGTCGTCAGTCCTAGTAAATCTCATACGATGATACGGTTCTAGGTCGCTGCAAAGGGCTCGTCACCTTATCAATGCAGGCCTAGTGTACTCTTATTGCTACGTAAGGGCTCGTCGCATCTACGCGGTCTTAGTGTACGCTCGAGGTCACTATAAAGGGCTCGTCACCTTATCAGTGTAGGTCGACAGCTCGAATACAGTGTCCCATACCACCGTATTTGGCTCACTAGTCTGAGTTGCTCACTGGTCACTACGGGGAGGCTCGTCACCCCAGCGTAGCCTGATAGCTCGACCACAGTGTCCCATACTACCATGCCTGGCTCATGAGTCTTAGCGGATCGAGGTACCAAGGTTTAAAAGAGTTTTCACTAGTGAGTTTGGTACCTTAGATTCAAGCAGTAGCGTCCATACATGTTGAACATACATCGGGTTAATCGGGTTACTTGACGAGCTCGACTAGTACGAGCGCACGTTGAGTTAATCAACATGAAGTGCGTAAGTACTCCGTGTGGCCTAACCACTGCCGACATCCCAAGTACGGCTCGGATTCATCAATCACGTATTGTGTGGTGAAACAACCTCAGCCACCTATTCTAAGCCTGTTACCGATTGCCTAACTATTCCGTAGTCCCAAACACATTCAATTATAACAGATAATCATACAAGCTAATCAGAACAGTAATGGATCAACAATTCCAATCATACAAGCATGTGAGCATTTGATGGATTTCAACTTAAATATGAATTCATACAGGGGCAATGTCTAAGTAAAACAGACAAAGAATATAAGTTACATAGAGGAAATCATACACATCGTTAAGATAGTTGAGAATCTCTTCTCAACATCCATATAAAGTACAATTTATTACAGACTTGTTCATTCAGACATTTCTACAAACACTTAGACTACATATTTCAACATACATGACGTATGTTGGTGATAGCATGTATTAGGGCAAATCCTTTCGCTAAGGAGTTGTTACACATACAACTAGTATAAACATACGACAATTAATCATGGCAAACACACGTTCAAATTCCATACGTATACGATACTTTCTACCTATACATGGAATACTCTAAACTCAATATATTTCATATATATCAGAAACGCGATACAAACATCACATTTGGCATGTGAAATTGCACCCACATCAGTAATAAACCATTAACCAACATTGAAAGCCTTGAAAACCATAACATATACTTTTATAGTCCACACCTTTCGCCGATAGACTTGTAACGAACTCAGTTTTAAAGCTAAGTCTTTGTCTACGGCAGATTGACAACCTATAGCATAAATTAGGTTAGCTATTTCATAACTTACACTATCTGAAACCCTAAAACAAATTAGGGTTAGGTTTTCTTACCTAAAAACAGAATCGGAATCACTTGTATAGCGATACAGGAGTGGCGGTTAAGTGCATGGAGTAGTGGGATCGAATCCCAGGAAGAATATCCAACTCTCACTCTCACTTTCTCTCTTTTCCCTTCTCTTTTCTCTTCTCTCTCTCCTATGGTTTTATCAAATTCGTATGGGGTGAGAGGGAGAGGGTTTAAGGTCCCTATATAGGCCCAGGTTTAATGGGAATGGCCCTAGGGCCAAGGTATACTTAGGTTATATCCAAATACGGACCGTTCCGGTCCAACGGAGCACTTCTGGTGGCCCCTTTTTCACGTGCGGTCGGACTTAAGCTCCCTGACCATGGATCTAGGTCAGGCTGAGTTTTCGTTTCGATCGGATTTACAGATCAGCCTTGGCGGACCAGTTTCAGTTCAACGGTCACGGTCACTCGATCAAGGTCACAAGTACATCGACATGTGTGGGACATTTCTCCTGATCCAAGAGTGTATTTGGGTCAGATTCTGATGGTCTGAATCCTTATATTTGGCCCGCAAGCAACACGACTTAGATTACTTAAATTCAGATTTTATTTCTAAATATTTTCACGTTTCTTACACACTTTGCTCTAGGCTCAAGTTGTGCATTTCTAGACACAATTAAGACTTGATTTCTAAGGGGTTGTCAAGTCCAATAATGCAGTCATAACTGTATAGTTTCGTGATCATCGGACCTTCGACGTGCGGTGTAGGTCCGATATGGAGTTTCGGTGTGCTCCCGAGAGCAACCGGGTTTAGGGATGGATTCTAGATTTTAGGGTAATGTAGCATCAATGATTCTGCACGTTTTTAGTCTTGCAGATCATATTTAAAGCGATTAGTACTAATTTCATAAGCACTCTAGTTTAGCACTTGCTAGCATTAACCTAATTTCTAAAAGGTTTTAGTCTTGGGTGATTTCTGCCTGAGGTGGTACTCGGGTCTTTGTACGGGTTTTTTCGAAATGTTACACATCATCATCCAGCCCTCCATCCATTTGAAGTGAGTCTACACCTCCTCCTTCCACCCTCCTCATCATTCTCTTTATTTCTTTTGTATTTTCTTTGTATGTGTTGGGCTAACTAGCATGGAGCCCCTGTATGCATGTATTATTGTCCATGGAGGTCAGCAAGGTGGCCCATGTCAGTATGGTCCACCATGATGAACATTATATCAACACCCTTCACATGTAATCCTGTTTTTTTTTTAATATGGATAGAAACTTATAAAAATTGTATAAAATCAACAATGATAAGTTCTGAGTTGAAACTTGGTAATAATATGGATCACACTAAGATTAAACTTTGGCCCAACTTTTGTAGCTATCTCACGGTCCAATATTTTGTATGATCAAAGTTACTTAGTTGTTGTCCAGAAGCACGCAAAGGGTTCCGATTTGCAAGAACAGACTCAATTTTGGTCCCTTTAATTAAACCATTAGAAATATATATTCCATTGTGCTTGTAGAAGATCGAATTATCTTTCCAATGGTATATAATAAGCCTCGATCGGAGTTCAGATGATTGAGATCTTGGCCTTATACAAAAATGTATCAAGGGGTTACGACTACATATGGTGTGGGTCATATCTGTTATTCCAACGGTCATATCTATTTTATATTTTTTTGTACAATTAGTTAATAATCATATGTATAGTCTTTGTATTCATATTCATTGTTGATAGACTTTTAGAAACTCTGGACTGATATGGATACTTCTGTAAGGATAAACTTTGAATTGCTATATGTAGTCCAGATGGATCCAAGGCCCTGGATGGTTGGAAACCTATATATATCCTAAATGATGTATTCCCAAACCATCCATTGGCTTGGATTGTCCATCGGAGAATCTAGTCATCAGATTTGTTCAATACATTTCATGTGCTACTTGATGTGTATGTTGTATATATGTTGTCTATGACACTCATCATCTTATCGACTCACTTGGGATTGGGACCACTTGTGATTTATATATTTTATTAGTTCATCCAATATGGACACTCATGGGTATTGTTGTGTATGTCTTATATATGGTTTACCAGCGTGCAGGCCCCACTTTGCATTGGATCTATTTCATTTCCTTTGCACTTTCTGTTTGCTGAAAATTTTCTAAGCACCTAACTGTGTTGCATGTAGGCCTGTTTGATACCTTGCAGTGGGCCTCACACTCTGTAGTTAAGGGCCTCAATATAGACACCCAGATCCATAGTTCAACTGGCAGACTAAGTGGAGATACCTCGTTTCAACACTTGAGGTCTTGGTATCGATCCCTAGCGGGGGTGGCTAACATGGAGTGTGTGTATTGACATGGGTGTGTACTAACAAGCTAACTCCAAAAAAAAAAAAAAAAAGGTCTCAATATAGGGTATGTTTAATTCACATGTCAGTGAGTTGTGATGTCCCACCTTTTTGTCAGGAATAATCCCCAAGTATTTGGAAAGTGGGCCCTAAGTTGTGACAAACCCCGTTGCTGAAAACTATTGCATTATTTTTATGTTTTATACCAACTTTGGGCCTCTGTAGTGGATCCCATGCAAAATATATGAGTAGCACACTACTTAGAACCTTTAACCTATACCAATGAATATAGAAATTATATTTTACTTGGGCCAAATCAGACCCCACATGATCGGGGAGTGGATCCCAAAATGAGGCTAGGCACAGTTGTGCAGAAAATTCTGTGTAGAAAATTAAAATACCTATGTTTGGACCTATACCAAATATTATGTGTACATAACCATTTGGTCCCAACTTATATTTTTTTAAGCCAATATATAGTACTACCAAGACCACCTGACTTCACGCTGAAAGGTAGTCCCTTGTGATTATGGGACATACTCAAAATCGTACCAAAACTAATTCTGCACTGTGTTTCCTACACATTTCATCCAAGTACCCATGTTTGGACCATCACCGTAAATTGTATACACCCAACTAATGAGGCCTACCTTATGTATTTTAAAGCCCATACATAGAGATATCAAATGGATCCTTCCTTTCACCAGATGTGGGCCCCATATGATCATAAATTTGAATCGAAGATGGCCAGAAACTAACTTTGCATCAAAAATCTCTTTAACATAAAATTTATGTGGGGCCACATCAGTGGCATCGACCACCTGCCCCAGGCATTTAATGTAGCATCTAAACCATGGAAATGAACTCCCAAGTGCTGATGAGCACAAACCATAGGTGGGCCATCTAGTGTGGACCGTCTTGTATAGGCCTTACCATTCATCTAAATGAGGCCCACCTAGCATGTTTTGGAAGTGGGTATTATCTAACTTGTGAAATGTGTAGTGGACAGATCTTTTTGTCCATTTATTTCTCCTAAGTCATATGCGGCCTTGGGCCCATCTAAATGAGGCAATCCTAAGGCCCAAGTAGGCCAACACAAAGAGAAATCGTTGGGGAGTGAGAAGCCCACCATGGTAACTTTCCTTAAGCCTGTTGGGCAAGCCCATTGCCTACTAAGGAGCGTGTCTTACACACTACCTCTAGTCAAGTGGACCACACTTAGCCAGGCCTATTTTAGAATGTATAAACTGGATAATTGGGCTTTTTCTTGGTTTGCTTGTGTATGTGGCTAGTGGGCCCAATGTGATGTATGACATGAAAGTTGTTAGTATGTTGTCCTTATGTTTGAGATAGTGCATTGTTTCTAGTTGATGGTGAAATGTGTGGGGCCCACTTAGTTGTGGAATTAGATCCACACCATTTAAGGCCTTGTGGTTGGAAGTTTATGCCTTTGAGTTGGCCCATTGGTTCACCAAGTGGGACTCACACTTGACCTATACGACCCCACGCCTTGCGTGTAGTCCAAGGTCAATGTGGAATTCACACTAGGTGGGACACACCTAGTAATGGTTGAGATGATGATACATGTGTGGTAATATGATAATGATGATGGTGAGTTGTTGATTGAAATGATAGATATGATTTAATGGATGGTAAATTATAGCATATGCATTGATGATGGATGAGTAATTGTTTGTAGTACTTATGACATTTCTTATGTTAATCATGAAGTGGAATGATCCTCATGGTAATGATGATGATATTATGTATATATATGCATGATGATAAAACATGTAGTTGACCACCATGCTTGATATCCAAGTGATAAAATGCACACGTTGATTGTCGTGATGATGATGAGGACATCGTACATACGCACGCCCGCACACCACCACCCCTATGCACGTACATACGCAGAAGGAGGACCCCACCATCGATCTGGCTCAATGACGACGTCCAGGGAGGGCCTCCTAGTTAGAAAATAAGTTTTGGTTAAAAAAAGTGTGCCCAATAGTCAAGAAAAGCCCATCATGGGATCTCATGATCGTGGCCCACTCGTCGGATTGATTTTATATTTTAAGTTTTGTATATTATTATTATTTAGAACATTGTAAACGCTTCATATTTCTCTGTTTGGTTTTTATTTTAGTTTACTTCATCGCCAAGTAATAAGTTGCGCACATGGTGCAAGTTTTGGGGTATAGGATTTTTCCTATAAATAGGCACTCCTTGTAGTTCTTTTGATTCATTGAAGTTAATAAAAAAATCTTGCTTTATTTTTCTACTCTCTTCGTAAGTTGTGGAAGAATTCAAAAGTGGGTGCGAAGCCCTCCCTTTTTGAAGAGCTAACTACCGTGGTGCGAAGCCACATCGATCCCGATTCACCCCCATCCTCCATCATCTTTTTTTCCATCTTCCCCCACCATTCGTACTTCGAATTCATCCTTTTGTTGCATCAAATTTCTTCATTACAGCAGGTTTCCAGATTTCGGCCCGCAGGTGAGCTGAAACTTCGGTGGAGCACCACGCACAAACCGTACATCGGATCGAGCTAAAATTTGGGAATTTTGGAGACCATCCCTGGCTAACCAGGGCCAAGGTGGCCTTTTTTCTTAATAGTGGGCCCCATACACGTGCGGCTGGGATCACACGCACGTCAGTCTGGGCCATTGTTGTTGTCCACACGTGGGATCGTCTTTTGGCTTAGGTTTTTATCCTCTTTTATCTTCTCATAGCCGTTTTTCATGAATCCTAGCCCTAGATTACATTTTTCCTAAGTTATTTGTCAATTTTCTTACCCCAGGGGTTCCCCGAATTGGAATTTCTGAATCCCTTGGATTAGGGACTGATTACTTTGCATGCGTGGATGATTATTTCTTATCTTTGAGTGTTGTTTAGTTCATGATTTTTATTGATCCAGCCCTATCATGTGTAGGCCTAGACCCGCATAGATTCCCCTTAATTGAATGTTTGGACTTTCATGTGGGATATGGAATTTATGTAATTGTTTCTGAACTAACGTGATCTTAAGCATGAAATCTCGCATATCATATTTAATTTTCATGTCCTGCATCAAATTTGGTATCAGAGCTTAGGGTTCTTGTAGAGGAATTCACCACATATTTAGGGTTTAGTTTGTTTGAGTCCTTCATGCATTCAGTCCATCATATATAGCCGAATTTTAGTAACAGTGTGTAGTCTCCTTCATATAGAGTCTCGTAGGGTCATTTAGTTTTTTAGACACATGTAGTTGTCATAGGAGGTCCTTATGATTGAGTTAGCCTGTATATGCCCACACGTACGGGTCGCGGTTTTGGTTTGCACCCTACTCTAAACATGGAGCAACTACAAGAATCAATGGCTCAGTTAGCCCAGCAGGTTGAGTCTATGTCTAAACGCTTGGAACAACGCATAAATCAACGCCTTAACCAATTTGATGATCGCGTTACTCAAATAGAGACCTCCCTCAGGGCAAACCCCACCATTGGGGAAGATGCCCATTCTCAGGCAGGTGGTCAGCAGATTAGACCAAGGAATGGAGGCGGCCAAGGAGTTGGCCAAAGGCGCGCACCTATGCACCCACCCTATGAGGGACATCATGACCAATATGACCCAGATGCACAACTCCTCAAGGGAGTTAGAGTAGATGCCACTACTTTTGATGGCCACTTAGACCCTAAAGCTTTTTTAGATTGGTTAGCGGATATGGACCACTATTTTGAGTGGTATAATATGTCGGATGCTCGACGAGTCTGATTCACCAAGATGAAGCATGTCAGTCAAGCAAAGAGGTTTTGGGCGACGGTTGAGTGAAAAAAAGAAAGAGCGAGGGAACTCCCAATAGTCCATTGGGGAGAAATGAAAGAAACGTTGAAAGAGAAGTACCTCCCTTTCTCTTATCGCCTGTGGTTGATTGAGGAGTGACGGTCTCTTCAACAGGGTTCCATGAGTGTTGCTGACTATATTAAGAAATTCGAAGAGTACTTGACCCGCTGTGAGGTTGATGAGGACCCCTTACTCACCCTTGCTCGTTTTAAAATGGGCCTCCGTCCTGACATTAGGAGAGAATTGCTCGCCAAAGGCATAGATATATCGAGCAGTTGTACCAAGTAGTGTTAGATGTCGGGCAATACCTTAAAGCATCTGTGGGAAGGCAGTTTAACTTTCGAGAATCCGGTGCTAAGGCCAACCCCTCTGGGGCTAGACCTAACACGAGATTCCAAAATAAACCTTCTCCTAATGTTCAGCTCAGACTTAAGGATGATAAGGGTAAAGAGATTGTCGGGTCTAGTTCACGTGGAAGTGGGGCCACTAGGTGATTTAGGTGTCAAGGGTTTGGTCACTTTGCTCACCTGTACGGCACGAGAGCGCACCAAAGTACTCCTTATTGATGGGCAAGTAGAAGTAGTGCCCCCAGAGAGTGATAGTGAGGAGGAGGAATATGAGCCAGTTGGAACCCCTAGTGATGAGGAAAAGGGAGCACAAGAGTCTGTGACCCTCGTAATTGTGCGTTGCGCCATGGCTCATGTCACGCCCCAAACTCGAAAACCGGGCTCACAAAATTTTCGATCGCCGAATCCGGTGTTGACAACCTCCGCAGTACCCCATTCTTGGCTCCTTGCGTTCATACGCCAGATTCCGATCCTGGGATGCTACAAGGAGGTTTTTTTTTGTACATTTAACTCGTAATAAGCATAACCACAAGCATACCCAAATCATAAAGGCAACATCAACATCACATATCCACTAATATAATCAGTTGAGTACAATGCTGGAAGGAAAAACATAAATAAAAACTAAGCCCCAGAAGACCACCGCACGCTCCAAGCTCAACATTGCTGCAACCTAACATCACCTGCACGCATCTATTGTACATAAGCTTATAGAAAGCTTAGAGGGTGGTGTAAGTGTGTGCCCAAGGTAAGTGCCAAGTATTCCATATCAAAGTAATCAAATTAAGCGGAAGTGTTGATAAGAGCATGAATTTTCATAGTAAACAGAATATTGACGAGATCATAAATCATGCGATAATAGAGTAAGCGAAAATACGAACAAGTCCATGAGTCAATTAATGTCAGAATATGCAATGTAGAACAACTATGCAAATGAGAAATCATAGATAGCCAAATGTCAGATGCAGAGGATGCAATACAATATACATTCCTGATGAGTAACACACATAACGTCAGCCGTACCTAGACCATATGAATACAGGGACACAATAACCCAAAATGTTGTATGCCGCGAATGTCATGCAATATGCAGTGCGAATGAAATGACCATACTAGAGTGTGAAGTCGGGATGATAGTACATAGTATCACGGGCTATGGGGTCCATCACAGGGACTTCTATCCAAACCAGTCCCATACCTAAATTTGGATAGTCAGACTCAACGTGGTAAACTCCTGATCTCAGGTTAGTCGCGCGCCCCAACCGAAATCCTGGCCATTGCGAGGGCACACGTAGCAAATAGTTGCGCACTACCAACTCGAGTGGATAGTGAATGAATGAATGCATGAATGAGTATGCAACTCCTGCTCACTAAATCCACATATCAGTACAGTTCCTCTCTCGAATCATCACCGGGGTTTAGTACACTCCAAATGGCACTGTCTCTCTCCCAGCAGCACAGTCCAAGTGAGTGTAAGAAACCTCACTATCCGCCTGGCCAATAGTCTGCCAATACTTATTCGGCACGTCAATAGCGGACCCATTCACGAGCTGGTCAAACTCAGCCTAGTAATGCCCCCTACCCTCTGGCTGGTAAGGCCACACCCCCTCCCAACCGACCACGATACAGTGGGAGACGCGGCCTACTGGTATACGGCCCTCATGCGCTCATATACATTCACTCGGTCTCGACGTTGGGACGTCTCCTGGCCACGGAGGTTTAGAGATTTTCACCAGGGACATCTATGGCGCCCGTATGCTAGAACCAAACATTTTCGGTGTCCCATTTGGCCATCCACGATACGCCTGTGGAGGCTACGGCCCTGGTGTCGCTAGGGTGTACAGTAATCATAATGCGAGATGCATGAGTCATACAATCCAGTCATGCATCAATCCTGTGCATACTGCATGCTCGAGTGAGATAATCTCCGCCTATCAGGGAGTCTCATAACAACATGCTCAATGACATATGCAATGATCAACCACATCTTATAACAAATATGCAGATGATGCGTATGGGCATGTATCATGATGCTATGTTGTCATATACTCATAACCGGTATCAACAACCCGCATCGACAATCGACCACGATAATGTGAACATTTAACCAATATTGCCCCTAAGGAATGGCCCACATAGAGCCAAACATATAATGGGCCCACGGCCTCACACAAAGGCTTGATATACAATGCAGTGGGCCTTACTCAAGGGCCACATATACACAACAGTGAGCCCTGCTCATGGGCCTCAAATACCTGACATGTGGCCCTTACACATGGGTCTCGAATACATCAAATGGGTCGTGCATCATGGGCCTAATACATATCACAATAGGCCTCGCCCATAGGCCATGAATACATCACAATGGCCTTGCCCATGGGCCTCGAATACATCACAATGGGCCTCAACTACGGGTCCCATATACATCATATAGGCCTCGACAATCGGCCTCGGTAATCAGGATCGGCCTATACAATCGGCCTCGATAAATCAGAATCGGTAATCGAAATCAATCGGTAAATCAGTCACGTCAATCGGAATCGGTAATTGGTCATGACAATCGAAATCGATTGATGATCAGAATCGACAATTCAGTCACATCAATATCGAAATCGGCAATTGGTCACGACAATCAAATCAATCGATAATTAGAATCAACCAATAGGTCATGGCAATCGGAATCAATAAGAATGGGCCTAACAAGGCCTAATGGAGGGTCACAATGTGGACATTAAACCATCATTGCTCATCAATGTAGACATTTAACCAACATTGCTCCCAAGGTGTGGCCCACGTAGAGTCAAGCATATAGTGGGCCCATGACCTCATACAAGGGCCTAATATACATCATCATGGGCCTCACCAAAGGTCAAGAATACATCACAGTGGACCGCATGACATGGGCCACGCTAATGGGAGTCACACACATCAGGTGGGCTGCATCAATGGGCCGCATCGATGGGCCTAATACCATGGACTTCAAGTACACAACACAGTGGGCCTCATGGGTGGGTCACAAATACATCAAGGTGGGCCTCATGGATGGGCCATAAACACATCAAAGGTAGGCCTTATATATGCCAAGTGGGTTGCATCAACGGGTCGCACCAATGAGCCTCACAAACATCAAGTGGGCCGCATCAACAGGCCGCACCAATGGGCCATAAATATACGAGTGGGCCTCCCACATGGCCATAAATATTTTGCACCAGACCTTGTCCATAGGCCTCGAAGACATCGCATGAGCCTCGACCATGGGCATCGAATACATCACAATGGGCCGCATTACGTGGGCCTATATACACATCAAGTAGGCCGCATCCCATGGGCCATACATACATCACATCGGCCTCACATATCACATAGGGCCTTATGCAAATCAAATTGGGCCATTTGGATCAAACACATACATCACGTGAGGTCCACATCTCACGGACAGCCTGGAATGAAACACATCCATCAAGGCGGTTCCCACCTATCAAACAAACGGACAACATGGAATGAAACACGTGCATCATGGCAGACCCACCATCCTATGCCGGATGGTGCGGCAGATACATCTCCAAGGGGGGACTCACGTCCAAGGATGGACGATGTGGATACAGTAAATACATCAAGGTGTGGCCCACGGCAACTCTGGACGGTGTGGGAGAAACACATACATCATGGTGGTGTCCCACAGTCCCACATCCAGATGGACGGTGTGGGATCAAAATATACCTCATAGTGGAGCCCACACTCCAGACAGCTGAACGGTGCATATAGTATACTTATAATAAGGTGGTCCACCGTCCAGATGTTGGACTCAGGGGCACAACACATCCACCATATCAGGGCCCCACGTGGCACCATCCAAACAGATCTAGTACCATCCAGCACTTTCGAGACTGTGGATTAAAGCATACATCATGAAAGAGTCCCCCAGTGGGACGGCTTGGATAAACCCATACCTCACGGTGGAGTCCACAACACTTACTGACGTCAACCCAGTAGCTATAAGGCCGGTGGATGGACGGTCTGGATGTATAGCACATACCTCATGATTTGGACCCCACCCGCTGACGGCAACATAGCAATTATATGCTGCATGCAGCAGACAGATGGTCTAGATATAGAGTAAATGCAACTAGGTGGGTCACGTCCAGACTTTGGATAGTTTGGATATAGCACATACTGACAAGGTGAGTCCCACAGCTGCTAAAGCATATGGACAGCGAGGTTAAAATGCGAGCATCGTGGTGGTGTCCACCGTCCAGCCATCTGGATGGTGGAATAAAACACATACATCGCAGTATGCACTACCTTCCAGTCTTCTCGACAATGGATGCAAAATACATGGGTGGCATTTATAAGCACATGCATGTGGAGTCCACACATGCGTGGGTCCCACAGCTGCTCTGCAGCATGGATAAGTCACATATATCATGGGGTCCACAGGACCTGCGGTTGCAATACAGCAGCAATAAGCTGGTGTGAATGAACCAGCCAATCCATTTCTCATCAAAGGGGGGTCCCACGTGGGGCCCCCATGATATAATATTAAATTATATATATAGATATAATGCATATGCTATATCACGTGAGGCCATGTACGGACGGTCTAAATAGACCACAAACATCAAGGTGGCCCCACATCAACGGTGAAGAAATGTACAACAGCTATTTAGCTGTGCAGGTACGTCAGCCAATCCACTTCCAAAAAGGTGGGTCCCACCATAACGTTTATTCTCCATCCGATTCATTCATAAGGTCACAGACACCTGAATGAAGGGGAAAAAAATATTTCATGTAGATCCAAAACTTCTGTTACCCAAATAGGGTTTCAATGGTAGACGTTCAATCCCACTACTTCTTGTGACGTGGGCCACCTGAGCTTTTTATATGGCCGATCTTTGGGGTGGCCCACAGCCAGGAGGGGGGCTACCGAATGCACAGTGTTGATGACGACACACAAAATGGTGGGGCCCACAGTTAGGACCCACTGTCCACGTCCAGCGTAGCAGGACATGCTGCGCGTCCTCTGGACGGTCAGAGGCAGCAGCGCCTGCTGCTGCTCTCTCTCTCTTCTTTTTTTTTTTTTTATTTCGGGTTTCTCTGGGGTTTTTCCTAGGTGGGGCCCACATCTGAAAAATCCAACCCACCCATTATATTATACAGCTCATAACAAATCCAATGAGTCTAATATAGAGCATATTTTGGTATATAGAAGCATCAGGGTGGGTTTCAATGGTAGAAAATATTGTTTTCCATACTACGGGCCGCCAGATAGTTGGATTTCCTTTATTGCCTGGTTCAACGCCTAAAATAGGTTGGGAAATAGGATGGATGGTGTGGATTTAATTCATGTATCAAGGTGGGGCCTACACAAGTGGTCCACCCAAGTTTAAAGCAAACATATATACATATATATTATTTTTTTTTCTTTGTTGCTGGTAGTACACCCACTGCCTGATAACGCCCACTGAGGACGCTGGACCAACACGGTATACATTTTATCAAGGTGGTCCCACATGTGGGGACCACCGTTGATGGGTCCCATGTGGACGTGGCCCACTTGATCAATTCTCTTTGTGTTTTCTCATCACTGTTAAGTAGGGCCCACATGGCTTGGACGGCCGTGGGGTCCATTTGATAGACGGCTTGGACATCACAAACATCAAGGTGGGGTACATCCGGGTGGGCCACACGGCCACATCATCACACCAACATATTGAAAGAGAGAGGGAGAGAGAGAGAAAGAGAGAGAGAGGCACCCACTTTAGATCTTGGACTTCTTTCTTCCGCCAACGCGATCTAGAGCTCCAAAGGACAAACTTCAACGGTTGAGATTGTTTTTGGAGGGTGGGGATGAGAGATAAGAAGGTGGGTCACACCAAGTTTTCTCTCATGGAGGTGGACGTTAGCTCTCATGGGTTGCTTAGAATGGAGTGAAGTGAGAGAGAGAGAGAGAGGTGATGTAAAGGAGTGATGGGAGAGAGAGATGGTGAGGTGATGGAAATTAATAAGTTTGACTTATGGAAAAAGGGAAGTGATGGTTGCTTGTAAGGAGTTAGGGCTAGGGGTAGGGTAGGGTGATGTCACCCCTAGGGTGACATCATAGCAATTATTTTTCTGGAGAAGTACAACAACAGGGATAGGTGGGTCCCACGATCAAGCGGTCAATGGCCTAGATAATGCACGGGCCGGATCTCATAATCTGAGCGTCGCATTGACGCACAAGACGCGTCGTCGGAACCGCGGTGACAGCGCGGTCGCAATGACATAGGTCTCATTTTGAGTCAGCTTGGGTTTATAGGATGTAACTCAAGAGCGTGCGCCAATGCTTTCTACGCGTCACGGGTCGTCGAAATTCGACTGGGAGGACCGCGGAAGTTTATGGTACGGGCTGGGATACGGGTCTTACAGCTCAAGCCAAGAACACTGATGATTGGCGCCGCAACACGATCTTCTACACTTACACAAAATGTGAGGAAAAGAGCTGTAAGATGATCGTGAATAGTGGTAGTTGTGCCAACGTGGCATCGACTAGCACTGTGAGTCGTTTGGGCTTGAAGTTGGAAGCCATCGTCAACCCTATAGAGTATCCTGGGTTGATGAAACATCCATTCCAATCTCGCACCGCTGTCTTGTCCCTATTCAGTTCGGATCTTATAAAGACACAATTTGGTATGATGTTGTTCCTATGGATGTGGGTCATGCCATTCTGGGTAGGCCGTTGCTCTATGACAGGGATGTTACCATATTTGGCTGTTCAAATGTGTGTACATTCTGGTTTGAGGGCAAGAAGGTCAAGTTAAATCCTCTGCCACCCAAAAATACAACTGGAAAAGAGTTCACCACACAGAGTGGTGAGAGCGGCCCAAAAGAAGTGAAGAAATCGAAGTTCAAGTCCAAACCACTTCATATTTTGAATGCCAAAGACTTTGAGCGAGAGACGAATGCAGACTCGATGCTATACGCCCTTGTGGCTAGGGAGAGTGTATCAGAGACTAACGTAGAGTTACCCACTGAGGCCATTCAAGTAGTACATGAGTTTCGTGATGTCTTTCCTAATGATTTACCGAATGAGCTTCCCCCTATGAGGGATATAGCATGCCATTGATTTAATCCATGGGGCAACTCTACCAAACCTCCCGCATTACAGAATGAACCTGAAAGAGCACGCTGAGTTGAAGAGGCAGATTGATGAACTCCTAAAGAAGGGTTTCATTCGAGAGAGCATAAGTCCGTGTGCCGTACCCGACCTTCTTACACCTAAGAAGGATGACACTTGGAGGATGTGTGTCGATAGTAGGGCCATCAACAAAATCACAATTAAGTATCGGTTTCCCATACCCCGTCTTGATGACATGCTAGATATGATAGCCAATGCTACTATCTTCTCAAAAATTGACCTCAAAAGTAGGTATCACTAAATCCGTATACGCCCTGGTGATGAGTGGAAGACGGCCTTCAAGACGAAGGATGGGCTATATGAGTGGCTAGTTATGCCTTTTGGGTTAACTAATGCCCCGAGCACTTTCATGCGTGTGATGACCCAAGTGTTGAGACCCTTCATGGGGAAGTTCCTGGTCGTATACTTTGATGATATCTTGATTTATAGCATGACTAAGGAGCAACACTTGAACCATTTGAGGCAGGTTTGTGGGATCCTTAAGGCCGAGAAGTTGTACGCTAACCTAAAGAAGTGCGCGTTCTTGTCTAGTAGTGTGATCTTCTTAGGTTTTATTGTGTCAGTTGAGGGCGTATCGGCGGATCCCGAGAAGGTCAAGGCCATCGTTAATTGGCCTGAACCCCGCAATATTCATGAGGTGCGCAGCTTTCATGGATTAGCCACTTTTTATAGGCAGTTCATTCGAGGCTTCAGTTCGATTGTGGCTCCCATCACGAACTGCATAAAAAAGGAAGAGTTTCAATGGACAAAGGCCGCCTCGAAGGCCTTCAAGGAGATAAAGGTCAAGATGACCGAAGCTTCAGTCACGCGACTTCTAGATTTTTCAAAAGCTTTTGAAGTCGCATGTGACGCGTTAGGAGTTGGCATAGGAGGAGTACTTGCCAGGAAGGGCACCCTATCACCTTTTTTAGTGAGAAACTGAATGAGGTGAAGCAAAGGTATTCCACCTATGATAAGGAATTCTACGCGGTAGTACAATTACTATGTCATTGGTGACATTACCTGTTACCGCAAGAATTCGTCTTGTTCTTAGATCACGAGGCCTTAAGATACTTAAACTCTCAGAAGAAATTAAGCCCCAGGCACGCTAAGTGGGTTTAATTCCTTTAAGAGTACACTTTTGTGCTTAAGCACAAGGCCGGTGTAGAGAATAAGCCTGTCGACGCATTGAGTCGTCAAGTCGCATTACTCAACTACATGAGCATTGAAGTTACGGGCCTCGAGCGCATCAAAGAAGAGTATTCTGAGTATCCAGATTTTGGGGTTGTATATATGTCTTTATTAGAGAGTCCGTCAAGAGCTAACAGTGAGTATTTGATTTTGGACGGATATTTGTTTAGGAGTGACCACTTGTGCATACCACGCACCTCCCTTCCCGATTTTCTTATCTGGGAGTTACATTCAGGGGGGTCGCGAGTCATTTCGATTGTGACAAGACCATTGCCCTAGTGGAAGATAGATTTCATTGGCCAAGCCTCAAGCGGAATGTGGCCAAAATTATAGGACAATGCCGTACTTATCAACTGGCAAAGCAGAGGAAACAGAATACAGGATTATATATACCTTTACCAGTCTCATTCATCCCTTGGTAGGACATCAGTATGGACTTCGTGCTTGGACTTCCCAAGACTATTCGAAAGCATGACTTCATATTTGTTGTCATGGACCGTTTCTCAAAAATGGCCCACTTCATTCCTTGTTCTAAGACCTCCGATGCCTCTCATGTTACCAAGCTGTTCTTTAGTGAGGTTGTCAAATTGCATGGGTTACCAAAAACCATAGTGTTTGACCGTGACGTGAGATTCACGAGTTGCTTTTGGAAGACATTATGACACATGATGAATACTAGGCTCCAATTTTCTTCTGCCTACCACCCTCAGACCGATGGCCAGACTGAGGTGGTTAATAGGAGCCTAGGTAGTTTACTTCGATATTTAGTGGGGGAGCATACCAGGACATGGGATGCCTTACTACCCATAGCCGAGTTTGCATACAATAGTTCTATCAATAGGTCCACAGGTCTAAGTCCTTTTGAAGTCGTTACTGGTTATAAGCCTAGGAAGCCTATTGATTTTATCCCCATGTCATTGTCTCATAGGCCATCAGAGTCTGCAGAGTCTTTTGCGTATCACATACATTCATTGCATCAAGAAATCAGGCGAAAGATCACTACTAGTAATGAATATTACAAATTTTCTACAGACCAACATAGACGTTTCAAAGAGTTCAACATTGGGGACTCTGTGATGGTCCACATCAGGCCCGAGCGGTACCCTCCAGGGGCCGTTCGTAAGTTACACGCGCGTAGCGCTGGGCCCTTCAAAATTATAAAGTGAAACGGTCTTAATGCGTATGAGGTAGATCTTCCACCTTCCATGGGAATTAGTTCCACATTCAATGTGGAGGATCTAGTTGCTTTTTAGGGACCCATTGATACTTTGTCCGGCCCTTTGCCCACCCATCCTGATGCCCCAGCCTTACCCTTTGATCCATGACCTCTTTCCGACCTTTCATCCCAGCCTCTGCCTCCCATACCTAGCCTTCACACACTTAGAGAAAAAATAGAGGATATCCTGGACCATGAAATAATTTTCAAGTCGGATGGCAGGTTTCAGAAATACCTAATTAAATGGAAGTCACGCCCAGCTTCAAACAGCGCGTGGCTCACTGAGGAGGAGCTTCAGAGACTTGATCCTGACATCCTAGAGCAGTTCAGGAGTTTTATTTCGCCAGTGGCGAAATCTTCGCAGCCGAGGAGAGTTGATGAGGACATCGTGCACACGCATGCCCACATACCACCACCCCTACGCACGTACGTACGTAGAAGGAGGACCCCACCATCGATCTGACTCGAAGACGACATCCAGAGAGGGCCTCGTAGTTAAAAGACAAGTTTTAGTTAAAAAAGTGGGCCCGATAGTCAAAAAAAGTCCATCGTGGGAAATCATGATCGTGGCCCACTCGTCGGATTGATTTCATATTTTAGGTTTTGCTTATTGTTATTATTTAGAATATTGTAAACGCTTTAGATTTCTCTGTTTGGTTTTTATTTTAGTTTACTTTATCGCCAAGTAATAGGTTGTACATATGGTGCGAGTTTTTGGGTATAGGATTTTCCTTATAAATAGGCATCCTTTGTAGTTCTTTTGATTCATTGAAGTTAACAAAAAAAATCCTGCTTTATTTTTTTGCTCTCTTCGTGAGTTGTGAAAGAATTCAAAAGTGGGTGCAAAGCCCTCCCTTTTCGAAGGGCTAACTACTGTGGTGCGAAGCCACATCGATCCCGATTCACCCCCATCCTCCATCATCTTTTTTTTTCCATCTTCCCCCACCATTCGTACTTCAAATTCGTCCTTTTGTTGGATCAGATTTCTTCATTACAGCAGGTTTTCAAATTTCGGCCCGCAGGCGAGCTGAAACTTTAGCGGAGCACCACGCACAAACCGTACATCAGATTGAGCTAAAATTTGAAAGTTTTGGAAACCATCCCTGGCCGACCAGGGCCAATGTGGTCTTTTTCTTAATAGTGGGCCCCACACATGTGTGGCAGGGATCACACGCACGTCCATCTGGGCCATTATTACTGTCCACACACGGGATCATCTTTTGGCTCAGGTTTTTGTCCTCTTTTATCCTCTCATAGCCGTTTTTCAAAAATCCTAGCTCTAGATTACATTTTTCCTAAGTTATTTGCCAATTTTCTTACCCTATGGGTTCCCCAAATTGGAATTTATGAATCCCTTGAATTAGAGACTGATTACTTTGCATGCGTGGATGATTATTTCTTATCTTTGAGTATCATTTGGTTCATAATTTTTATTGATCCAGCCCTATCATGTGTAGGCCTGGACCCGTATAGATTCCCCTTAATTGAATGTTTGGACTTTCATGTGAGATATGGAATTTGTGTAATTGTTTCTGAACTAACGTGATCTTAAGCCTGAAATCTCGCATATCATATTTAATTTTCATGTCCTGCATCAGATGATAACGTGGATAAGATAACTATGTTTTACTTGATGCATGGATGATGATAAATAAATGTTGTTAGTGAACGTAAGGATAACCTCATGCATGATAGATGTCAAATGCCTAGGGCATGTATGATGCTAGTGTTGGATGATGGCCATGATATTGATGGTGCATGTGAATCATGTATGCAATGTACTCCATGCTCATGCTTGCATGATACAGGTTATGACGATGAATTTGATGTTGAATGATATTTATGATAATGATGATGCATGTAAAAACTTGTGTACCAACATAACCTATGCACCTTATATATGTGCATGCTATGTGAGCCGTGGTGGCCATTTGTTAAGTATTCATAGGAGGTGTGGGGCCTTAGTGTGCTCTTGAGCACCCTTAAATGTGTGGACCTTTGTGTCACATTGGCTATTCTTGTGTTGGGCCTAGTGCCTTGGGCTCGTGAAAGTCTACTTGCCCATGGAAATCGGGATATAAGTTGATTACAAATAATCGTTGGATGAAAGGCCTAGTGAGCCTACTTCCATGGTCAAGGGAGGGGTATTTTGATTATTGTTAGTTTGTTAGTCTATTTGGCCAATTGACACTATTGTTAAGTAAAGCCCATGAGGGCGTGAGATGATTATGACATGTGATATGATGTATGGTGAAGGCAAGTGATGTGTTGTGATATGTGGTAAAGAATAATAGTGTGATGCCTATCTCACACGAATGTTTATGGCATGTGTTATGCAACCAATATATATATGATGGATATGGCATGTTTTGTGTAGCCTATACACAATGTTAGGTCTCATAAGACCAGATTTTAGATTGATGATTAGATCTTATATGGGCCCAAGTTAAGGGCTATTGCTTATATGTATTAAGGCAATGATTTGGCCCATATCAAGACAAGATTAAGGGTCCAGATTGACTTTCCTTTGGACAATGGGCTATGACCTGAGGGTCTACTATTAAGTGTCCATGTGCCATAGCTTGGCAATTTGATATATCCTGCCCTCGTTATGTTGACATCAACTTGATAGTTTGATACACAGTTGATTCATGAGCATCCATTTTATATGCATGCATGAGCACACCATGAAATTGGGGCCCTTGTGTTATTCTATATGCCTGGACATGATCTATAAGAGTTGAGGGATTTTGGATATTGTTTGAATTTGGGTCCTCATGCTGGTCCATATGATTTGATGAGATCTAGATATGTACTATGTTTGGGCTCTCATGTTGGTTCGTATGGTGGTATTTGGGCCCTTGTGTTGGTCCGTATGGTAGTATTTGGGCCCTCGTGTTGGTCATTGTGCTTGGATGAAAGTCCAGAGGAGTTGGGGTATGTATATGCTTTTGTGATTCTGCATTTGATTATATGGGCTTTCATTAAGTATTTCCTGAGTGGATGTTTTGTATGGTGGCCACGTGATGGCTAGTTGAGTGATGTGGTTTGTATTGAGGCCTGATGGCCCAAGTGTTTATATTATTGATAAAGTTTGAGAAGGGTGCGCTATGGCCACCCCGGGCTTAGATCCAGATATTGGAGACGCCTATCCTCCAATGAACCCGTTAAGATTAGCCAATCGGGTCCTCTTCCGTCTTGTGTCGAGTGGGGGTGAGCACAGTAGGATGGGTGCAAGAGTCTTTTCCACTGCTGAGACCGGGAAGGGAAGAGGTGTGATGAGCCTACCTATCGTCGTGTGCTGGGTTGAAGTGGGTGGTATTCTGACTGCTGAGGCCGTGTAGGGCAAAACAAATCAGGGTCCCCCATTGTTAAGCCGATGGCTAGATTGTAGGGGTGACATGCCCAATACTTTGCCTTTTGGAAATGTTGTCCCACTCTTATGTGAGGATGGTAGATTACCCATGTGTGGTATATTTGTGATTCCTGGTGGAGATGTATTATGTGTTGTGGAGATGTACTAGCAGATAATGAGAGATGTTGTCCTACTCTTATGTGAGGATGATGGATTACCCATGTGTGGTATGTTCATTGTTCTTAGTGGAGATGTATTATGTGTTGTGGAGATGTACTCGTAGAGATGAGGGATGTTCAACATTTGACTCATGCATTCATTCATCCACTATTCACTCGGGCTAGTGGTGCGAAAATAAATCACTATATGCACCTTTGCAATGGTCATAATTTTGATTAGGTATGGGACTAAGATGAGATCAGGAGTTTACCATATTGATCTAGCTATCCAAATCAGGTATGGAACTAGTTTGGATAGAAGATAGATCACACGGCTAGCGATACTGCGTACTATCATCCTGACTACACATGCCAGCTTTGTCATTCCTTTTCTATCGTATGCCCTATAGTAGAATATGAAATTTAATTATCTTATACGAGATGATTGGCTAATCTCATGCTTCATGGTCACTCGTTCAAGTAGTATGCCTAACATTGATGACATATTCATGATAACCTGTCTAGCTTTAATAATATACTTGATTGATAACATGCTCACCTATAATAACATTTTTGGTGGATTATATGCCTATGGTTGTTTTAGATGTCTTTACGGGAGTGTCCTAAGAAACAATGTTTTACTCCCGGCACGCAGTAGAGTCATGAGCTATAGTTTGCTCATATAGATGACTTACACTTTTTCAGGATGCGTTTAGTAGCAGGGTGTGTGCATGTGTTATAGGAGCTTTGTTATCTTTTCTCCCTTACTGTTGAGTTGATGCACCATCTTATGTGTGACATGTCGAACAGGTTCGTCTCTTCGATATGCGTTGATACCATATACAAAATGTGTAACCGACTAACCAGATTAACTATTCAAAGAAAAAAATTTCTCCGCCATAAGCTGGGTTTAGTGTTCGGGAAGTTTGCTAACCGTTCACCAAGTCCAGCGAATGGCAAGGAAGTTACTTTAACCCGAGTTCGGGGACTAAGGAAGTAATAGTGCCCGGGTTTCAAATTTTGGGTATGACATTAGATTCCTTGCCCTTGATTCCTCCATGAAATCTCAAATGGTCAGGAAGGAACTCCCATCCACTTTAAAAGCTTCAGGGTGGTTCTAGTGCCATAGGGGAAAGGACCATCTTTTGACCGTTGCTGATGAAGACGTAAACCTTATCTCATTCTCGGTGGGTCGCATAACGGTCTGACTGCCATGGTCGACCGAGTAACAAATGGCATGCTTCTATTTCGACCACGTCACATAGTACTTTATCCTTATAATTTTTACCAATTGGAAACGAGACAGTGCATTATTCAATTACCTTAGTCTCGTTTACCTTTTTTATCCGGCCAATCGAGTAATGGGAAGGATGCTTTGTCATAGGTAGCAGCAACTTATCCACTATCACTTTCGAGACTATGTTCTCACTATTGCTACTATCTATGATTACAGACCTTGCTGTTGATGGTACAACGAGTACCGAATATGTTGTGTCATTGTGAATGTAACTCATTCTGTGGAGTGTACAATAATCACCTCATGACTAAGGATTCGCCATGATCCTCGGCCTACCATTCTTCGTCACCAGCTCCTTCCTCAGTAGCTTATTCATCTTCATCAAATACAGGGTGTTCTTCTATCACATCACCTTCAGTGCTCTCTTCGTTGATGGTCAAGTGGGTTGTGGGGCGTTGAGGGCAGGTATTTAGCAAGTGGCCCGGTTGGCCATAGTGGTAACAAGTGTTTGGCCTTGGCCGACTATAAAGATTTGGGATTATACCTGAACCTACTGTAGTGGGTGCCACATGTTGAGACCTAGATAGACTACTCCTTATGTCATGGTTTGTCGGTTGAAGGAGGTTAAGGACGTTCTCCTACTAGTTTCTTTCCTCATGCTATCGTTGAATCTTACGTGGGACCCATTATGGAGGGTCGAGTTAAAGGATAAAGCCGAGTATGGATTCTTAAAAGCTGTGTTTCTGTACCTGCCAACTGAACTACTTCATCCACAGTCTCGACCGGCTGCATCTGAACTCGGTCCTGAATCGTCGATCATAAACCACCTATAAATTGTGCTACCTTTTGTGATTCGGTTTCTAATAGGTTATTTCGCGGTGCCAACTGCTAAAATTCTTTGGTGTAATCTGTGACGGTTTGATTCCCCTGTCGGCAAGTTTGGTATTGTTGGAACGATACCTGCTCATTATCACTAGGGAGGATTCGTGATCAAAGAAGTCTTCTCATCCGTGGCCATGATCGGATGGGCGCCTTGCTCTGTCGGGCACATGAGAATTGTAATTGTTCCCTCTATGCAGAAGCATGAAATTTTAATTTGAATGCTACTAATTTCACTTTTTTATGTTCCGGCACGTCACGTAATCAAAATATCATTCTACTTCAGCTAACTAGTTGATGAAATCTTTTATACGCAATAAATCATTAAAATTGAGAAGTTAGGCCTTACCTCGATAGTCTCTTTCAGCCCAATCTGGCTCTATGGACTGGTCGTTGGGCAAAGCCACCATCAATGTCGTCGTTGTTGGAGCTCAAATCATTTGGGGTAGCCCAACAATTCACCATTGGTAGTGCCCTACAAAAATCTGTGTTGTGTCGTACAACAACCGTGGGTGGCTGAGATCGCATTCGGCTCGGAGTGGAATTAGTGTATCCGCAAGATGGTCGAGGGTTGCTTGCAGCCCTTGTATGGTCAACTGATTCTCCAGATTGAAAGCTTCCATTCTTTTCAAAAGATAACGAATCCTTAGATCACCGTCTATGAGATTTTGGTCCATTCCTTCATTATTTACCATCGGCCCAAGGGGAGTCCTCACTCTAATACCAATTGACGTGATGGGGTCAATCACTGTCTTCCTCAAGGGATAACTACTCTAAATCCACGACACTTCTTTGGACTCCTCACAGAGATTCGTCGAATCCACGAGGGAAAAGAAATAAATTCTAATAAATTCGAAAATAACTTAGTTGGTGATAAAAATGAATACACAATGCTTTAAATAGTGATATCAAACCTAGGAAGATGTAACGCCCTGAAAATCGGGGGTCGAGCAGGAGCCCAACTCCCGAGTTCCAAAACATCACTTATGCAACATAGATAATGATGATTAAATGTTGTCTGTATTAGTGCCTTAAACATGAGTGAGATTATACCAAACATCATATCATACTCCAGAGACAATTAATTACGCAAGCGGAAGACTGTGATAAGTATATAAAGTATATAAGCGACTGTAAGTCTCCTGAGTATGATCATGTTACCAAGTCAAATAGTTATATGTAAAATTCCAAAATATACAAAATGTGTAATGTCATCTAGTCAGCAACCCAATAATCCCCATCGATCAGAGCGGTCTACATAAACTCGCCTGACAACTGCATATAGGAGAACTCCTCCTCGTCATCGTAGAAGTCCGGCTCTGCCTCGTGAGCATCGTCATAATCTGCATCTACAACAGGGTCTGGTTGGTATTTAAAGCACCGTCCCAGAACGTGGGAGTGAGTGATCAACTCAGTGAAATCATGAAGCAAAGGTTAACATGTTATCAATTCAGTCAAGCAGTAAAACACTCATGTCCTAAGTACTCTTGTTAATGCAAGTATGGTATGTTATAATGATGCATGCCCTCGCATGCACTCCCTCTTGCGACAACATCTAACGATCGCGGCATGCACCACTCTCAGTAAACGTGCACTTCCTCGCCAAAGCACCATGCAATGCGATGCATGATTCGTGTTATTCAAGTTCTTAGTTAGCCCTTTTTCACACAGCAGGATTGGGAAACTAAGGCACCTCCCTTTATATTATATACTCAAATATTGATCCATCTAAGGTCGTCACTCCTTGTCATTCACATACGATAGATGATTCCAAGTCACCACAGAGAGGCTAATCACCTCAGTGCAGGTCTGGTTTATATTCTAGTTTACTATGGAGAGGCTCGTTACCTCAACACAGTTTAGAGTATGCTCGAGGTCACTACGAGAGGCTCGTCACCTGATCGTAGGTCGACAACACGAATACAGTGTCCCATACCACCATATTCGGTTTACGAGTCTGGGTTGCTCACTAGACACTACGGGGAGGCTCGTCACCCCAGCGTAGGCCGATAGCTTAACCACGGTGTCCCATACCACCATGTCCGGCTCATGAGTCTTTGCGGATCAAGGTACCAAGGTTAAACGGGTTTTCACTGGTGAGTTTGGTACCTTAGATTCAAGCAGTAGCGTCCATACATGGTGAACATACATCGGGTTAATCGGGTTACTTGACGAGCTTGACTAGTACGGGCGCACATCGAGATGATAAACATGAAGTGCGTAAGCACTCCGTGTGGCCTAACCACTGTCGACATCCAACGTACGGCTCAGATTCATCGAACACGCCCTGTGTGGTGAAAAAATCCTCAGCCACTAACTCGAAAATCATTACCGATTGCCTGGGCTACATCGTAGCCCCAAACACAATACAAATAACAGTATACGAAAGTATTAACTAAGGACAGCATGTGAAAGCTAAAATCAAATATAAATCTTACTCTAAGCAATTCAATAAAACACATACTACACATGTATCGTACAATAGCATTTCATCCTTAATTCACATAGTAGTAAAATAGGTTATATGAAGGATTTTATAACCATAGATAAAGGAGTTGAGAATCTCATCTCAACACCCTCATTACAGGCTTTTAAACAAGCATTTTCACATTCAGGCATTTTATCAAACACTTAGGCTACACATATCATATACATGTATTAAAGTAATTATAACAGGTATTATAGCAAATCCCTTTTTCAAGGGGTTCACCATATGTATAACGATCATGTATTGTTAGTCAATAAACATGGCAAGCATAAATCACAATTCCATAGTCATTCAAACATTTCAACAAACACATAGAATGCGTTAAAAGCAACATAATTTACACATATACGTATTATATGGAAAATGTCATATCCATGCACGTGTGACAGCAATCAAGTCAGTCATAAATCATTACTGACATTGAAAGCCTTGAAAATCATAACCTAAACATTTATAATCCGCACCTTTCGCCGGTAGACTCGTAACGAACTCAGTTCGTTCTCTAACTCGTCGTTTACGGCACAACTGCAACCTACAGTATGAAATAGATTAGTTATTTCATTCTTTACTCTATTTGAAACCCTAAAACAGGTTAGGGTTAGGTTTTCTTACCTAAGAAAGGAATTGGAATCGCCGGAATAGCGACACGGGAAGGGTGGTTGAGTACGTGGAGCAGCAGGATTGAATCTCAGGAACAAACTCCAACTTTCACTCTCTTTCCTTCTCTTTTCTCTCTCTTCTCTCTCTAGGGTTTGCAAATTCGTATGTGGAGGGAGAGAGAGGGTTTAAGGCCCTTATATAAGCCCAAGACTGATGGAAATGGCCCTAGGGCTATGGTATACTTAGGTTATAACCAAATACGGATTGTTCGATCCAACGGAGCACATCTGAGGGCCACTTTTCTGCATGCGGTCAGACTTAAGCTACCTGACATTGGATCTAGGTCAAGTTATGTTTTTGGTCCGATCGGATTTATAAATCGACTGCGGGAGACCAGTTTCAATTCAACGGTCACCGGTACTCGATCAGGGCCACAAGTGCACTGACATGAGTTGGAAATTTTTCCTGATCCAAGGGTATAATTGGGTCAGATTCTGACAGTTTGAATCCTTAGATTTGACCTGAAAGAGAACGACTCAATTCACTTAAATCTGGGTTCGTTTTCTAAAGATATTCGCGTTTCTCACACACTTCGCTCCGGGCTCAAGATGTGCGTTTCTGGGTACTATCTGGATTTGATTTCCGAGATAGTTGTCAAGCCCAGTGAAGCGGTCATATTCGTTTAGTTTCGCGGTCATCGGACTTTCGACGTGCGGTCCAGGTTCGATACGGAGTTTTAATGTACTCCCGAGAGCATTTGGGTTTAGCGATTGATCCTAGATTTCATGGTAATGCAGCGTTAATGATTCTACAAGTTTTGGGTCTTTCAGTTCGTATTTAAAGTGATTTATGCTAATTTCACAGGTACTCTAGTTTAGCACTAGCCAATTCTCGTCTAATTTCTAAAGGATTTGGTCCTTAGTGATTTCTGCCTGAGGTGGTACTCGGGTCTCTGTACGGAGTTTTCCGAGACGTTACAGAAAAAGTCTCAAAATCAAACTCCTAACTCAAACTTTCTAAATTTCTGGACTTATTATTTATAGACGGTCATGATTCTACTAGACTCATGGTTTTCGGCTAAAAATAGTAAATGTCCAATTTGTCCTAACCAAGTTATTCTCTTAATTTTTCCAAGCCTTTTTCATGTTGGGCATGACTCCTAAAGCTCAAAGGATCAAGAGTTGTGATCGAACTAAAACTTACTATAAATAGTAAAAACAAAATTAAAAGGGATTTTCAACTGTCGATCTGATGGAATCTCGCAACTTCTCCTACCCTAAAATCATATATGGTACGTCGAATAACTCATTTAGGTTTGCAAGATACACCTGTTTTAAGGTTTTGACGGTCTGGATCACTTCCGTCTCCGATCGGGTCTTCTCTAGTCCATCTTCGGCATGAAAGTGTCCATGACCCACTCTACGTCACAAAGTAGCACCAGGAAAACAAAAATGGCCAAGGTCCGAGCTGCGTTAGACATAAATTAGACCATGTAGTCTTTGCCATGGCTTCAAACAGAAATATATACAGATGCTCCGAAATTCATTCCTTTCTAAGCTGAAACCACCTCAAGGCATGCACGAGATTCCACTGGTAATTGATTACTTTACAAAATCGATGATGGATGCAATAATTTACAAAATATGGTCACAATATCAACGTCTCCTTACAACAATACAACATTGGAGCTACAAAGACATGACTGTAACCCAGCAGATGATTCCATACAAATGAATTGCTCAACGGTCATTCATCAACCGCCGTCCTCCTGTTTGACTCGAGGTTTTCCCGCTGACCCCAGACAGTTGTTTCAGGTTGGTTAGAGCATCCTGCGCATGCCGCTTTGTATTGCCATTCCCATGTTTAAATGCTTCTACCAAAGCCCTTACAAGGCCCTGATCAACCGAATACAGCTGAGCATGGGTTTCCACTCTCAAGAACCTCTCCACCATCCAAATCGACCTCTCTTGGAGCATTCCCGGCCTGACCTCTGTGAATAGTGTAGTTAGGTTGTCAACAATGCCAAGCTGATCGAGCTCATCGACCACGCGCTTTAGGTTGTGCGTATCCACTATGAGCGTGGACAATGCTTCAACCGCTGCTATTTGAACGTCTGTGTTTTCATCGTTCAGAAGATTGGAGAGTGGCTTGATGGCTTTCCCTTTGAGCAAGCAAAATGAATTATCCTCATCACATATAACCGCATGTATCGGACATGTCTCGGGTACCATTGGCGCCTTTCCACACATAAACATCAAGGGTATGCAAAAACCATGTGGGAGTTGGGGTTTCGGGTCTCTAGCCGTGACCAGTGCCCCTGCGGACTCTGATAAGTGCTTTAATCCAAGAGCAGCACGCTGCTTCACTGTCGATTTCGAAGCGAATCTAAGCTGATTGAGGAAAACAGCCATGAGATGATGTTCTTTAAGTATGGCCAGTACCGTTGGATCGGGATTCCTTGCAAAGTGCAATAAGAGGCCAAGAAGGCCCTCCACCATGCTTGGGGTGGGCCTTGTGTTCCTTCCAGCAGTGCTTCCTGGCTGCTCTTTGAGAGTAGTGATGGCCCATTGTACAAGACTAGTTCCTAGAACTGTTTTCACCTCATTGTCTGATATGGGGAGGTTGGCAAGTATACATGCAGCTTCAGATCTCTCACCTGACTTGCACTGAATGTCTAATAGCTTCTCTTTCAATAAGGGTAGCTTGTTAGAAGCTCTCAGCTCATCAGCCAGATCTGGACCCAACCTTTCGGAGAGTAAACTTGTAAGCCTGAACGCATAGATTCTATGATCAACTTCTGGGTGTTCGAGAAAGGATACAATGGTTGCAATACCATTGCCGCTTTTTATATGGGCAGCTGCTGACTCTGCAAGAGTGGAGTGATGAGAATGAGAATCCACAGTAATAAAACATCATAACCGTGCATGCTATGTTACTTTTTCCACAAATCCAACTACAGGTGCCAACAAACATCATTCCTGATGTGATGACAGGAAGGTGGCACGAGAAACCAACAGAGGCAAGAAAAGACAGGGAAATGATAATCACACCCTTTTGTTCTAGTTATGTACGAATGTCTAAAATATGCACCAGAGATTGGTATCATTGCTTTCGAGACAACGCACATGTTCTTCTCATCAGCAGCATAGAAGAATGCAAGGGGAGTTGAAGCAATGAAGTATGAAAAAAAAACCACTCTTAACCAATGTTTTAAATATCGTTATTGCGTATGTATCACTCCTTTAGGATACGGAAACATATCGGTTATCGCATGGGATATATCAGTTGTATCGCGTAATGTATCGCTGTTGTTGGCAAAAATGGGAACATCGAGAAATTGGTCAAATTTTTCATGGAAACTTCAAGGATTGTTGAAAAAGACATCAATACACACTTAGAAATCAAAACATTGCACAAAAAAAGTGCACGTGATAGAGTTTCCTTTGTATGGGGTCCTAATACATGCACTGTCCAACTGAACTGATGCAAGTATATTTAAGTATATTCATATAATTTATAAATGTAAAAAGACATGTATGGAAACACAAACAATACATTTGAAAGCAATAGAAAAATCACTAGATTAGGTTACATACATGTTTGATTTTGTGTTTAGATACAAAGATTTGCAACTGATTTGCGAGAAATTGATAAATTTTGGTTTTTCCCAATTTTCCGCAACTTGCCCCATCTCCCCCAAATCTCGAAATCGAAGCTCCAAATCCATGATTTTTTATTGAAAACATGAAGAATTATGGATTTGTAACCATTTGACACTGATTTAATGTGATTTATAGTAAAAAATAAAAATAAAAATAAAAAAAATGGATCGAAAATAAAAAATGCTCACCGGATCAAATAGGTGGGATATATCGGCACAACCAGTGCATTTCGTATCGCACAGGTGGGATACGAGATATATCGTGGAATATATCAGCCGATGTCGTCGATATTTGAAACAATGCTCTTAACACATTTTTTCTGTATGGAAAACTATAACGGTTCAAATGAAGAATGAGGCTCACCAATACTGGTGTATAAATATGTTCAAGGTGTTTGAAAAATTAACTGACAGATTTACAACTATTCGGATGTCCCTGCAAAACAGGATTGGTTTTGCTGTTGTGGCAAACATCTTAAGTCCATGTTTTAGGGGCTTGGGTAACAGAAACTGCATCACATGGTGTAGGTTCCATTTTTCACACTTCATCAGCCAATGATTTAAATATTCATAGTATCGGCTGATGCAATCGATATAGCATGGGGCCGATGGGATATACGAGGGAGATCAAATTCCTCTGTATTGCGCAAAATATTGCAATGTATCATCGATATATCACAACATAGCTTGCTGATATTTTTCCAAAAAACATTTATATAAGTCCCTTGTATCGTCAATACACCAACACACACCGAAACCGGAAATTCAAAAAGAACTAGCAATATAAATTTTTTTTTTTTTTTTTAAAAGACTCCATTTCCTCCCAAATTTGTATGGGGGAATCTGTTTCCATAATTGTATTGTATGATTTATGAATTATATGAACTCATTTTGGATATAATTGCATCAGTTCTGTCAAACAACGCATAGTTCCATACAAAATAAACTTATTAAACATACTTGTTTTTTGTGATCGTTTGAATTCTAAGCATGTAATCATGTTCTTTTTAACATATCCTAAAGTTTTGTTGAAAATTTCCATCATTTTCCCAATGTTTCCCTCAAACAATGATATTTTCCCAAAGCATCAAATATTTTGCATATGATATCCTTATGTTTCTTTATCCCTAGGGTGCAATACATGCATCAATACCGATATTTAAATCAATGTATCAGCCTCAAAACACAAATGAGATAAGAATGATGCACCATCTACCTCAAAAACCATAAATCCCAAACACATCACTCGGTACTAATGGTGAATTGGCATTACAGGAGCTTTTCCATTGGTGAGAAAGAAAGGATCACCTTTTTTTTTTTGTTTTTACACACACCCACACCACATGGAAGCTTGAACCCATGATACCTTTAACAATGGGCATCTGCGTGTTGGCACTTGTGCCTTAGACAACCAATTTTTTTTAGATCTATTATTGGAGACATTATTCACATTTAGCTATTTGTTTTGTTTAAAGTTTGATGGAGTTGATTATAAAACATGCTGAAATGATTTCAATAGCTTTTCTTCGGCAAGAAATGGCAACTTCCTAAAATAATCAACACATCACTATGAGCAAATCTGGTAAAAATCCCACCCTTGCTCTCCCTCTTTCAAAGGTAACGAAATTTCATTTGACCAAGAGCCATAGGAAAAGAGGCTCAAAAAAGCACACAAGAGCAATCATGTGAAGATGTAAAGAAGAAGATGACAAGGGATGATCTATTCAAGAAAACCAAGGATCAGCCCCAATTGCCTGCAACGAACTCTTTACAGCCCTTGAAAACCCAACCACAAGCCCAGGTAATTCACTTCCATTATACCGATTCAAACACCTCATCTCATTGAGCTACTTTATTATCAAATGTCCATTTGTTCTGCTCCTCCATATTTTGTCCAAATTCTGCCCAGCAAAATCAGTCTCCATAAAAATTTCCTCGACAACTAATCTCATTAAAAGCCTCAAAAATTGCCTATATCATACCTGGTATCACTCAAGATACTCCAAAAGAACTTTTTAAAAAAGAAATGTGCCAAAATGAACCTCAAAAACTCACAATGCAAAACAAGCAGCTCACCAATTCTGCAACCTGAAGGCAAAGAATGCAAATGTTAGTAACCATCATCCATCTGCTCCTCAAATGGTCTGTGGCAAGGCCCTTCACATCAGCCAGCCTAGTTCAATAACCTTGGGGGAGGGGGACCATCATTTCTTTTTTCTTTTTTTGAGCGATAGTAACAAATTTTATTGAAAAAAGGGGCCAAAGCCAGAACATACAAACAGGGAAAACTAAATTCACTGACCCAAGAGCTAATATAGCTCAGCCCAAATGGCCGGAAATCAAGCTACGATCTTCATGGCCACTGCCCATTCTATTACATGAGATTTTTCTGCATTAAACACATCCTCCACTCAACCCAAGCGGTTTCTGAACGTTCTGTTATTCCTTTCCAGCCTTAAGGACCATAAACCCGCCATCAACACAAGCCGCCACACTTTACGACCAACATTCCTGATCACCCCTTCATGCCACATAAAGAAGAACTGACCGATAGCTTTTGGTGGATCCCACATGATGCCAAAGAGGTTGTAGAACTTATGTCACACCCAACTCGCGAAAGCGCAATGAATAAATAGGTGGTCCTCCGATTCCTCATTCTGAAAGCACATAACGTAGGCATTCGGGAGGATCACATGCCTTTTCCTAAGATTATCAACCGTCAAAACCTTACTGCACCCTACTAATCAAGCAAAAGCCGTCACCTTTGAAGGCGCACCATAATGCCACACTAAAGTGGACAGGCTTATCCCGCTACTTGTATCATCTTCCTCCATAAACTTGTAGAGGGATCTAACCGAAAATCTCATGGATCTCTCTTCGAGCTACACCAACGAATCCGCTTCTACTATCAATGGCCTAACCTTGTCAAGCAAGGACAATAGAGCCACTAGCTCAACCTCTTCTTCATATAAATTCCTTCTACAAGGCGGGGACCATATGCAAACTTCTCCTAGAATCGAGAAACGCCTAGCCACTACCATCCCCTCCTCTAGAGCAATTGAAGCCAGCCTTGGAAATAACTCCCCCAACTTTTACTCCCCCACCCAAATGTCTTCCCAAAACTTAATTTTCAGGCCATTCCCTAAAGAGAAACCAACACCTTCACACACCTTGCTCTTAATTTGGGCTACCGCTTTCCACACCAAGGAAGCCCTATACAACGATGAGAACGAAGTCTACCAGCCCCCTTCATCAACCCCATACTTTCTACCCACCACTTCATAAGGAATCCTTTTCTACCCCAAATCTCCACACCCATTGTCCTATCAAAACATCATTAATTGTAGCCAAACTTCTCAAGCCCGCGCCACCTTGGTCCTGTGGCTTACAAACTTCTTCCCACTTCATAAGATGGAACTCGTGTTTTTCTTCTACTCCCTTCCATAGGAAATCTCTCCTAATTTTCTACAATCTTTCCACCAGCGATTTAAACATTAATACAAAGACCAGAAGATTTGACATTGTTGCCTTTATGAGTGTGATCCTACCCCTTAATGATAGGGATCTCGTTCGTCATTGCAAAAGCTTCTTAACAAACCTCTCTATAACCTTATCCCATACACCTTTAGGGGGCTTGCATATGCACCAAGGGAGCCCAAGATAAGTAGTAAGAAAAGATTCCGGCTTCCATCTAAATAGACTTGCATATGAAACCACATTCTCCTTAGATAGCCCCACCCCCAATAGTTCACTCTTTGCAATATTTATTATGAGCCCCAACACTACTTTGAAATATAAAATAACCATGCGCAAATGCTCCACCAAATCTTCATCGACCTTACAGAGTAAAAGCGCATCATCAGCATATAGAAGGTGAGATAGCTGAAAGTCAGAGTTATCTATAGCAAAACCCCTCATCAACTTCTCCTTCACCCCTTTTTCAATCATCCTGCTCAACGCTTCCATCACCACCACAAGCAGATAAGGGGTCTCCCTGTCGCAGACCTCTGGAAGAGTAGCAGCTGTTTGGCAAGCCATTCACCAAGACCAAAAACTTCGCCGAAGCCACACACACGCGGACACAAGCCTGCCATCTCTCTCCACATCCCAACTGACGAAGCATGTAATTGAGAAAATCCCAATCAACATGGTCGTATGCCTTTTGAACATCTGGCTTACACACCACCCCTTTCTCCTTTCTCCTGTGACAAGCATTGTACTTTCATTCGTTACCAAAACACTATCCACAATCTACCTACCCACTACAAATGCGCCCCGGGACTTTGAAATGACTCCCCCGATTGCTTCTTTGAATCTCGATGCTAGAATCTTGGCAAGGATTTTATACGGCCCACCAAGGAGGCTTATAGGCCTATAGTTCGATAAGTTTTATGCACCTTCCTTCTTCGGGACGAAAGCAATAAGCATGGCTCCAAGCTCTGAGGATAACGAACATGAAACATAAAATTCGTTAATAAAGCCAATTACATCCTTTTTTACAACCCAGAACTTCAAATAGAATAAAATCATAATATGGACTGAGTATTGCATATTACGAGCATACCCCTTGACGAATTGGCTGCATCTAACACTTCCCATTCCTGATTTTGGCCACCCCACAACGAACCTACCATGATCTCTTGTAACTTAGTTTCTTGAAAAGCAGCAATTTGCACTATGTATTTTTTGAAGAGGTCCTTGATTTGAAGTCGTTTTTGGGAGCATCCCAGCCTGTGCACATTCCAGCTAACTATCTTCATGAGAAAACACACACCCCACTTCCCTAGTAGAGAATCCTATTGTAGCAAACCCTTGTTGGGTTCCTTTCCTACTTCCGGACCCACAACTTCTGTATCCAACTGCAAAAGCGTTTGATTTTGTCGACCCCGATCTTCCACCCACTCGAAGAAGGCTATGTAATCTTTCGGGTTATCCATTAAAGTCACACCCACTATTCGAGCGATCTCTCTAGCCATTTTCTTCACCCTTCTCATTCCTTGTGCCATAGTCACCTTTTTCTTTTTACCTTTCCCCTCCTCGTCACTACCCGACTTTCCCTCTATTGTCTTCAACGTTGAAACTACTTTTTTTGGGGCCCTCTTTTCTCTTATCACAGCCAGCAGGCTAACTTCATGCACTTCCTCTAGAAGAAAAACCATAGGATTGTTACTGCATTGAAGAATCCCATCTCGTAGGAATCTTCTAGCTCGCTTACCTCTCGCCCCGCTAAGAGCTCTAGCATAAGCCCATTCTGATTTTCGAGTGTCGTCTGGCAAGAACTCGTCATCCGCATGGAGTTTGCCTAAGGTGAATTAACATTCTCTTCGATTGGGTTTGTAGGGATCGCTACAAAATTGTCACCGATCTGATCGAGGTCCCGTTGTGCGAAGCCTGACGTCTGTCCTTGAGCCGAACCACCGAACCCTGGCTTTCGTGTTCAGTCTGTCGAAAGCGTCGCAGGAAGCCGAAGGGGATTAAACCCCATTCCCGCACACGTGTGTGGCTTTTTAAGTAGAGTCCCACGTGACCCAGAAGCATCGCATGTGCAAGGACAAGCACTTCGGCCACATGGTTGCATCTAGCTTCACGCATTTGAGAAGATATGATAACTGAGCTGTTATTTAGTTGACATCTGGCCTCCTCTCTCTCTCTCTCTCTCTCTCTCTCTCACACACACACACACACACACACCTGGGGAGCAAAGCTTTGTTCCCTCTCATAAATACCACATCCCTTGTCAGGAAATGGATACGCAACAGGCGTTTTCTCTGGAAGTCTGTAGGAACTCAAATTGTGTGCTCCTTCGTCTCCACCTCCCTCCTCTGCCATAATGCATTGATTCAACCTTCCCTCTGATAATTCGAGAGTCCCTTGTTCTTGTGCAATTCTTACCACCATCATCTCCTGGCCTACTCGAATATGAACCTCTAGAAGATTGAAAATCTTCCTCCTCCTAACCTTGATTCTAGCGAACCAAATCATTTCATAGTTTAAGCTTCGCTCGTCTGTTTCCACCACCGACCACACATTCTTGGATTCTCCCACCACAAGCATTACTTCTGAGGAGGGCCATCACACAATTATAAATTACTCAATCCTTACCAGTTCTACTTCCATTGATCACTCTCACCCATTGAAGGTAAAGATTGTTTAACCAAACCATGATTCTGAGCAATTCCTCAATTTCATCTTCAGTCAGGTCAGATCCCTCCTAAAAGTCGGTACCACTTGGTCACCAGAAACACGAGCAATGGGAGGCCATATTTTCTTTCCCCAGAACCACCCGGCATAAACGAGCATAATCATAGTCTAGAGAACTGTATCCGCACCACACAAAAGAGGAAATCTTTATCTCTCCAATCAAACATTCTAACCAATCCACTCAATCAAATTGCCGATTGTCAAGAGATTGGCCTATCCAATCCTCAAGCAAGAGCGAATCTAAGACTAACTAAATAATTGCACAATATATTCTAGAAAGAACTTTTTATTTATTTATTTAGAAAGAACTTGTTCACCTTGCACCACCATACTCTGAATCATAGTCCATCTCCTCCTGGCACTTTGCAATGCTATGGAAAAAAAAACTTTGTATTTTGTCCCTTTCCTGTTATTGGACAACCCACAACCTCTACCTCCATTTACTTGCCTCTTCCCTCACATTCTTGTTAAATTCAATTTTACACCAATGTGCATGTCTTTTCCCACCTCTGACAGAGCCATCTTCTCCCTTTCTAGCAATTGGTTGGATTGCCATCAACAAATATGCTTTAGTTACTTCTACAATCTTAAAAATCTTTGTTCTATTGTCGGCCACAACCAATTGACATGGCCGCCTTTATGAATGCAGAAATGGCCATGAATGATTGGGGTTAATAGCTTCAATTCTTAGAGATGCGTGAAATACATGACTAGTCATCTACCATTCATCTCCCAAGATTTCATCGCAAGGGTAACGAAATTTGGAGCACACGTTTTTTCATCAATAAAACCCAATTGGACATCATGCCGCACGTAGGCTAGTTCCTACTTTAAGGCGCAATATGGACGGAGATTAAAGTGATGCCCTTTATGGGCTTTTTGTCAGATTGTACTGTCAGAGAGAACAAAGCCTTTGACATAGGAAAAAAAAGATACTCTAACTGGAGTTGAAGTCCAACCCCCTTCTTATTTATATTAAGTAATGTCCGAAATTACACGAAATGCCCTTGGAACCAAGGGCAATGAGGAAAAACAAAAGAAACAAAAACAATAAGAGAAATAAGAGGAAAATAAGAGACGGCCTATGGTCCACAGAGAAAAGGCCCATGGTACAAAGAGAGAGGACCCATGGTCCAGAATATACGTGTCTACAATCCCCTTCAGGCTGAGACAGATATCAATCATGCCTAGCTTGCCAAGAATACGTCGTGCAACTTCAAAGGTAAGAGTCCTTGTAAAGATATCCCCAAGTTGAACAACAGATGAAACAAATGGGAGTAGAAATATTGCTAGCAGCAACCTTCTCAAGAAGTGAAAATCAACTTCAATGAGTTTTGTATGCTCATAAGCAAGATTTAAAGCTATATGAATTGCAACTTGATGATCAAAATAGACATGCGCAAGAGTCTTTACTGGAAATCTCAATTCATCAACAAAACTTTTTAACCACAAGTACTCGGCCGAGCACTAGATTGTGCAACAATTGTCTGTTGTTTAGTATTCTAGGTAATGAGATTACCTCTGAAAAAAGTACAGTATCTTGTCGTAGACACATATATTTCTGAGAAGAAAGAAAAGAAGAGAAAAATAGAGAGAGAGAGAGAGAGAGAGAGAGAGAGAGAGAGAGAGAGAGAACCCTAGGAGCTTCCAATGAGTCACTTGGTTCTTTTTATATCCGTGTATCGTGGCGACAAGTGTCATATTTTCCTAGGCCACCCTAATGAAAACATAGTGCCCAGGCCTTAGCTGGTTTTTTAAGCATTTTTTACCCTAGATTTGATCGTGGGCTAACCGAGGATTGGACCCTGCATAGCCATTGAAGCCCACTTGTTGTTTTGAATGACACTAAGCATATTCTAGATGTCCTATTCAACACATTAGCTACCCCTTGTTTGACTAAAATGGAAATTTTATTACCAAAATAGGCAAAGGCTAAATATTAGTTGTAGTGTGGCCCAACCAATGACTTCAAGGATTGTGACATCCAAATGCAAATATTGGGTTTCATGCAACTCTAGAGTCATCAACTAAATAATATAAGCTCAACCACTAGGAAGTCCTTTTCCCTGAAGTCAAGTTCAATGGAATACTTCTTCCACCAGCATCTTGACTTCCATGCATCCAAATGATCCCCTAGAACAACAGAGTTGTACACGGGCCAAACCGAGCCGAGATGTGCCAGCAGCCTATCCTAGCTCGAATTCGGCTTGACTCGGTCCTTGAACCTAACTGGCCAGCTCGACTCTGTTCGGTCAGCTCGAGCCGAGTTCGAGTT
The DNA here is from genome assembly GCF_029962835.1 of Magnolia sinica. Lineage (NCBI taxonomy): Eukaryota > Viridiplantae > Streptophyta > Magnoliopsida > Magnoliales > Magnoliaceae > Magnolia > Magnolia sinica. The sequence goes on from NC_080580.1 coordinate 52,936,193, forward strand.
CAAGCTTTCGAGTCGAGCGTTTACTTTTTAGTATTTATACGGGTAGGCTCTTTTTGCATTTATACGGGTAGGCTCTTTCCAGTTATATATATAATATTATATAATTAAATTATAACTCGATCCGTGCCGAACCGGGTCAAGTTTAGGCTGAGCTTCGAGCTGAGTTGAGTTGAACTCAGGCCAGCTTGAGCTCAAGCTCAGCTTGAAATTTTTTTGAGCTAAAAAAATCAACTTGGCTCAGCCCGAACCCAGCTTTAGAGCCAAGCCGAGTCGAGCTTATCCGAGCCGAGCCGAGTGAGTTAACCAAGCTACCTCGGTTCGTGTCCAGCTCTAATTGACAAGTTCCCTAAAGTACCAACAGATGTGGAGGCATGCGCTCCAACATCTATAGAATTAAAAGGGGAACATCTTAGGATACTAGAAGAGAATCATGATCACTGGAAAGCATGCCACAAAGTCACCATGCAATGAGTATATTATGGATCAACTATAACCAATTTTCAGTCCAATAAATTCAGACTATAGTTGCACAAAACAAAGCATGCAGTGAAGCAGCAACAGATTAGGTTGTGAAAGCAGAAACTTTTGTTCAAAATGTTGGCAAGTATAAACATCTAGGAAGAGGAAGCAGTAATGCAAGTCCAAAGTTCAAAGTGAGCATGGCACATGGATAGAAGGCTGGTGCAACTAAGATTGCAAATATAAATTTTCCAGAAAGTCATAATTCAAGCATAAAGAGGAACTCTCCTAGAGAAAAGCAACAGCACAACACAAACCATTTGTTAACTGTTTCGTTAACAAGGAATCAAGAACAATACCTGACGCTTGGGGGGAAGATACAATTCCACAGAGAATTTGGAGAAGTGCCACTTGACATTTCGGTGATGCATGAGACAAAAGCCCCAAAAGGCTGTGGATAGTCAATTCTGACTGCATGGAACGCCCGCGCTTATCTACAGATGCCAATTCCCAGTGCCCTGCCTTTGACACAATGTTTGCCGTTGTTGACGCTGCCAATTCCTTTAGCTCTGACAGATCATCTTGGCCATCTTCGAAGAGAATATTTGTAAGTTGTACAAGCACACCCGAATCAACTAGGATAGTAGCATTGTCATCCAAGCTTGACAGATTATGCAACGCTCGCAAGCTTGATGTCCTTCCCTCCAGCTTGGAAGAAAGCATGCCAACAAGTACCTTAATACCATGCTGAGCAATATGTTCTTTACCATCGTTTGTCAAAGTCATATTTCCTACCAATGTCGCCATCTCTATTTTAACGTCTTCAGTACCTACATTCATGAATGAATATAAAACCATGTGAAAAGGATAAATGTCCATAAGACAATCCATATGCATTAAATAGAAGCACAATGAACCAAAAATGTATGATTTCATCAAGGAAATTATCAATATATCTACTACAGTGAATTCAAAACTTTCTTTCATACATAAGAGGCACTCTGGGTAATGTGCCAGTGCAGAGCTGATGCGTTTCTTTTTTAAACTCATGATGCACTGATGGTTTCTCTAATAAGTGAGAAAACATTACACATTCAAAGAGGCACACGGAAAGGAAACCAAATTCCTAAATAGAAACCTTAGCCAAGAGGGAGACAAAAATCCCACCCATGATATAATTACAAATTTGCACCAAAATTTTCTTAATTGTTACAGTGTTAACCATGTTATTGTAAGTGAATATGTCAAATAAAATCGTCAATTCTAATAATGCCTTGACGGTGTGGGTGTGTGTGTGAGGGGGGTGGGGGGTGGTGGTCTAAATGCTATGTTACACAGGTTTGGGTCTAAATGCTAGAGTATCTTGGGTTAAAGAGTGTTTAATCGACACACCTGTCAGATTTGTGGATTTGATGGTATACTTTAATCTATTTAAAAATGATGGTATTTTTATATGGTAAATAGGGCTATCCAAATTGTATGAGAGGAATATGATGGGTTATGCATACGCAAACATATACTGAAACACAGAATTGCTCAAAGCAATATAGTGGAAAAATTCCTCATATCTTTTAATGTGAGGATAGCCAAAAGGATTTTGCATAGGGGTGTCAATTGAACAGGCTCCCAATCAAGCTCTTCAGCAGGCCAAAGGCTGAGCTTGGGCCTCAGTGAAAACCCATTTATCAGGGGGGCTGCATCAGGCCAAGTTTCAAAGCCCTTAAGCTCGACCCATTTCCTAATTAGGGTTTTACTTTATGAGTATACATGCAGCAATATAGATGGAGCATTTTCGTAATTTTATCATATTAATATGAATCGATAATTTCTTCCTAACCTTCTCAACCAGCCCTACTTACATGCCACCACAGCCCAACCTATCTCTTAACTAGGGTTCAAGTTCATGAGTAGCAACATATATGGGGCATTTTACCATTCAAAAAATATTAAATATGGGATATTTCATCATTTTTGTGACAACACATAAACATAAGTATGAAACCCATATTTCTTCCTCAACAACATCTTCCAACCCTTCTTACCCTCACAAACCCCAACAATTTTTTTGAGGAATCCCCTCTCCATGGTAGGCCCATCCAATCAATAGGTTGATCAAGAAACCATAATTCCAAATGTACAGAATCCTATAATAATTTTTTAATAAAAAACATTTCTATCTATAAAATAGCCAATAATTCCTATAGAAATGTTCCAGCTAGGGCAGACAATTTTCACAGGCTGGGCCTAGACAGACCCTGATTCAGCCCTTTGACAACCCTACTTTCGTGACAAAATGCCAAATATATTTACAGGTAAATACATCTGAAGCAAAACATTTTATTACAAACAACTAAACATTCTTTTAATTAAGAAGTGGATGATGATGACCAGGTATGATAAGAAACTCGTATGACATCAGGGTTCTATCTTCTCATGATACTCATCCATCACCACCACTACAATCGCCGTTGTCATTGCTGTTGCCTTCTCCCAGCCATTTGGACTGGCTTTATGGATCTCGTTTCTCCAATTAATTCTAAGGCCCTATCCTCAGTAAGTTAACAAGCCTTCATATCCCTCCCTTCTCACCACCTCTATCACTCCTTTTAGGTCTTCCTGTCATCCTCATTTAGGCCCTTCAACCCTAGTCCATGTTCCCCTACACATTGGAGACTTCTTCAGTCTTTCATGCACATGACCAAACCATTTGAACCTGATCTCCATCATTCACTCTCTTATTGGGACTATCCCTAAGTTACTACAAATGAATTAATTCTCAATTCTATCATCTCTTCAGTTTCCTATCATCCCTTCACATGATATTCACATAAAACAAAACCTCTAATATCAACATTATCATCATAGCCTTGTCCCAACAATTTGGAGTGACTTTATGAATCTCATTTCACCAATCAATTCTAAGGCCCTAACACAATGATTGAACAAGCTTTTATATCTCTTCTCATCACCTATATTCAGTCCTTTCAGGTCTTCCATCTCGTCCGCTTTTTAGGCCCTTCAACAATGTTCCCTCCTTACCAAAGCTGGATTTGATTTTCAATGTGTGTGACTGAACCGTCTCAATCTGCTCTCCAACATCTTATCTCTTATCTCCTCAGTAGAGGCTGCTTTGGTTGACTTTGTTCTTAATTATATGTCCTAGTCTTTCCACACATCCACTCAACACATCTCCTCAAGACTCAAATCTCTGTTCAAGTTGCTTTGTAACTGCCTACCTCTCTAAACCATATAGCATAGCAGGTCGAATGGTTGTAATACAAAATTTTCCTTTTGGTTTCATAAGCATGTTGTGATCACACAAGTCACAACACCCAGAGGAGCATCTCTACTTCATCCACCTAGCTCTAATTCTATTGGAACTATTCTAATCAACCTCTCATTTCCAAATAATTGAGCGAAGATAACAAAACAGGTCTCTTTGAGGGATCCCTTGACCATCAATTTTAAGTAAATCCTCACATTTACAATTGCTCCTACCATGGATTTAAGTAGTGGTTCCAAAGTGTGACTCACCAAGGGACCAAAAATGGTATGACTCTACCTATATTGATATGGTAATTTCATACCAAATTTGATACGACTCGGATCAGACAATATTTAAAACAACGGCTCCAACAAAAGTCGCATTCCAAATACTCCAAGTTGGTTCAACTAATTTCAAGCCCTTTGATTCTTGAACCTTCCTCATTAGGATGGTTCCAATCAAAGCGATTTAAGAAGGATGGGCCTATCAAGTGTGGCCCCCAAATGATGGACTATCAACATCAATGATTGGATCTTTTCTATTATTATCAATATGGATCATCCATTTCCATAGCCATTGATCGGATGGCTAGAATCATCTAATCAAAGTAATTTGAGAGGGATGGGTGATGCAAGACAACTAAACACTTGCTCTAAAAGCTCGAACTGATAGAGTGTGGCGAAACAATCCCTTTATCTCATAGCCCAAGCCCCACTTCACATGGGTCTCGCCTCACATGAGCCACCCACCTCGAGTATGCCCCCGCTTCACACAGGCCACCCCACTTGAGCCTGGTGTGAAAATGCCCCTGCATTAATCACCTTGGTGAGGAGTCTCAAACTTGAGACCTCCCGCTCTAATACCACTTTTGATGTAGGACAACTAACCACTTGCTTTAAAAGCTCGAACTGATTGAGCGGGGCAAATCAATCCCTTTATCTCATAGCCCAGGCCCCACTTCACATGGGTCAGGCCCTCAGCTGAACCCCGCTCGTGGGCCTTAATTCACATGGGTCTCGCCTCACATGAGCCACCTGCCTCACATGGGCTGCCCACCCTGAGTGTGCCCTCGCTTAACACAGGCCGGTGTGAAAACGCCCCTGCATTAATGGGCCATCAAGGATGGGCCCCACAAAATGCACTATCTAACCATGATTGGGTTCATTGCATTGAAGCCTTTGACCATAGTGATTGGTCAGTGTAGGCTGGGCTTTTGTTGTCTCTCGCCTATTTGGCGTTCACTTTAATAAATATCTTTTTTACCTTTAAAAAAAATCAATATAGATCGTTCAATTTCATAGCCATTTATCTGAGCTTTTACATCAGTTTTTTGAACCTATACAATGGGGTTCCATGCATGTTGACATGTATAGTGGGGTCCATTTACATGTTGTTGCATACATATAATGGACCCACATGTTCATGATGTGTGCTAACAATGTTGTTGTGTAAAAAATTAGGTCACGATAGATTTCACACTTTTGTCGTAGTGTAAACAAACATGAGAATGTGTCACAAGAAAAGTACACCCAAATAGCAAACATGGTAAATAGACATATGGCAAGCAATGTTACTATGCAAATGGATGCAAAAGAAATTACTTTCAAGGTTTAAAGCATTTGCATATGTAGGGGTTGTGCAAACACACAAACCCTAAGTCATTTGCCATTGAAAATTGAAACTTGAGGATCAACTCACCCAACTCATTTCTTTCCACAAACACACAATATCCATGTACCTGTTCACTACATCGTCATACCAAGCTGTCTAAGCCTCCACCTATAAATCCTCTTTCCCCCATTGAGCAATACTTGGCCCATCTAATGAATCCTGAAACTATTCTAAATACATTCTTCTCGTCACCCGACGTGCACGTTATTAGTTGCTAAGTTCTACTGCAATTGGGATGGACATCTTTCCTCCTCCCATCCTCAATTTTTTTACTGCAGTGTATCCTTCATCCCTCATTCCATCCCTCTGTTTGTTCCCTTTAGGGGCATCTATGTTTGGTGTAAGGTTTTTGGAGTTTACATTCTGGTTACAACCTTCACACAGAAAATGTTGCTCATCTATTGCCTAAAACCAATATTGTCCACTCTCTTGACGTCCATTACTATATCATTCAAGTCTTTACTCTTTACCTACAACTCTCCCTACACATTCCTAATATTATCCTTCCCCATACATAACAATTTAATCCCTCTCCAATATATTTGGCAATTGTTCCTTTCCACTCTCCTACAAGAATGCTAATTAACCCTCCTTTTCATTGTATCCACCAACTCCATACTCTTCCTAACAAAGCTCCCACACTTCAAATGGCGAGAAGAATTTGGGCTCATGAAGACTTGCTTCTTTACAAGATCCGTTTCCCACTTTTCGCTGCGACTAGGAGGCATTGTAACAATAGAAATCTAATAGATAAGAAATGAGAGAGGAAGAAAGGGAAAGAAGAGAGGGAGGGGAAGAAAGAGAAAGAAGAGGGAGAGGAAGAAGCGGTTGTGTTGTGTTAGGTCTAAAGACCAACATAAGCACCTATATATATATATATATATATATATATATATATATTACTTGAAGGGAAAAGTTACAGTACTCTGCTAGGTATACAATAAACATACACACGAACACGCACACGCACACGCACACACACATATACATATACTTCCACACTCCCCCTCAAGCTAAAGCATGTATATTGATCATGCTCAGCTTGGAATACATACAAAGTAAATGGTAATAATGAGCATGGAACATTGCTCCCCCTCAAATACAAAATGGAAAGATATAGACTTAAGCTTACACTTCCTTCATTCGTAGAATCTTCTCTTCAAGTACACGGCCATAAGAAAACTCGACAACAATCGAGCAAATAACATTCTCTAACAAATATGAGTGTGCATCACGTGCAACACTCAAGAGAACAAATACAAGGTGAGGGTGCATCAGATGCAACTACATTCACAACAAACAACATGGTGGAGGGACACACACACATCATAAACAGGCCTAATAAAGGAAGAGAAGAACTACGAAGGAAAGAGCCACCATTTGTAAACAGCACCCATGCAAAGTTGGGTGAAGCATTTCATCAAACGTCTTGTGTGCGCCAAATCTTCTAAGCACCGTGACGAGAGTATCAACATTGCAATGACCACCCGCATGATTTTATAAGTCATTTGCAGCCCCACAACATCATATCATGAAGAAGATAGAAGAATCAAGCAACAAAACCAACAAAATAAGAGACTACGACACCCATCTCTCACAAAGGATGTTGTAGGACCCCCAAATCTCAACGAAACTTATCTTTTTCTAGTGATTGCCCATGATCAATCATACCTATCCCTTGGAGAAGAACTACTCAAAAACCCTTCAGAAAAACGCTACAGCAGAAGGAAAGAAATCTGGATTATTTTTTTTTTCCCACTTTTCTTCGTTTTGTGCAGAAACACCACAAAAACCACTCCAAGCTATGCAGAAAACTCGTCATTATTCCTCTAAAATCCAGATCTAACATATCTCAACCTTCTGCTTCAAAAAGACTTCATGGTCGTACACTGCTGACATCATCCATGTGTATGGACAACGTCAGCAGTGGGCCCCACTACTACAGGTTGCAGTTAGGCCCCGGATCGGATGCTCTGATACTAAGTAGGAATCTAATACATAAGAAATGAGAGGAGAGGAAGAAAGAGAAAGACGAGAGAGAGAGAGAGAGAGAGAGAGAGAGAGAGAGAGAGAGAGAGAGGAAGAAACAGTTGTGTTGTTTTAGGTCTAAAGGCTAACACAAGCACCTATATATATTACTTAAAGGGAAAAGTTACAGTACTCGGCTGGGTATACAATAAACACACACACGTGCGCGAGCACACACATACATATACTTCCATAGTAATCTCATCCTGGAACAAACTTGCAATTTTGTACACTTTACAGAAAAACCAATTTTACAAATAATGGTTGGTTGCTTTTAGGGAACATCCTTCTTCATTTTTCACTACAATTTGACCACAATTGGTACACAAATTGTAGTTTGTCACTTCAAGGGAACACCCCAACTTGAACAATATTTAGAAATAGGTTAGATTCTCATGGTGCCTTGGCAAAAGTTTGACAACTGCTGCCTACCCGACATCGACCCTCTTTTACCTGGGTTTAGATAGGAGGTGTAAATGCAACAAAAAAAATATCCAGGTAGAACTGAAACAAAACTATAAAATTGGCGATAAGTGTCTTTCTAAAACTTTTCCTAGCACCAAACAGCTATGAATTAAGCAATGGGTGTTGGAGACCAAATTAGTTAACAAAATAAAAAAAAAGGACGGTTGATGTCAAAACAAAATTAGGTCTTAAGGTTTTCAAGCAATAACAACTGAATAGTTACTTACCACTATGAAGCAATCAAAAATAAAAATACTGCAATTCTGTTCTGCAAGAATGTATTAATTTAAGTTGTGCACAGAAACCCCCAAAACTTTGAGGACACGAAGTTCACAACTTCTCTTTCTATAAGGTAATCATATTCATAACTAAGGAGAATCTTCTACCTTAAGAAGGCAAAATGGTGAGCTGCCATGGACAATTGAACATACCTTCACAGAGACGAGTAAGCAAAGGTTGAAATCTTCCAGCTGCTGCCAAATGTTGAACATTTTCCTCCACTTTTTCCACTTTTCTTAGGACCTCTTCAGCTAGGTTAGATAAAGCGGGATGCTCTAAGTTTCCAGTCATACTTGTGAGAAGAACCAGAGCCCCTTTTTGTGATGCTATTTTGGTGCAATAACCTTCATCACATGAGAATTCAAGCAATAACTTCACAGCATACTCCCTCTCCTTTTCCAAGCTCGCAGTTAGACTATGGATGGCTAATCTAGTCACACCCTCTTCAAGCATTATTTGCTGGAAAAAATGCCAAAACTGATTATAATTTGCGCCAGGAAAGTTCAGAATTCTAAGTGTATAATGTTTAATTAGACAAAAGTTAATCTGCACAGATCATTCATATTAACTTTTAGAAGTGCATGACCAATGCATTTTAATTTTTATGAATTAAACTTAAACCAGCATTCTGTCAATAAGGGTCATGATCTTTATTTACACAGCAATGCATTATAGAAATGATTTAGTAATACGCCTACTTATTATAATTCATTTGGGCCTACTAAGAAACAGTATGGTTCATAAAAGCAAAAGGAGATTAAAATTATCAAATCTTTTGACAAAAGTCCAAGAATTTCAGAGAACATGTTTTACATTATAAAAACAGAGTTTTTAGAAAATGTTTTAGAGCTTCTTCAGACACCTTTCAAGGAAAGAAATATAAATTACGAGAGAGGTAACAAGAAATCGCCTATGAACCCTTCCATGCAAAGGGTGTCTGCATTGGATGTAGCTCCTGTAAAGCCATGTGAGAAGTAACAAGAGGAGACGCAACTCACGAACTTCTTCAACCCAGTCCACCAACCACCAAGAGTAAGCAAAAGAGGAAATGAGTCTATCATGAATGGTGTGGAGAAGTTGAAACAGAGGAATTTAGTTCCAATACAGAGAGCTCCAATCATGCTTCATTAGAGAAGGAATCACACAGCAGCCCAAAGAACACCTTGCACTCTCCACCTAAATAATCTCAAGTGTAACCCTAACAAAGTACCACTACACTTCAATTTCAAGGTGCTAATCAAGTGAGGATTCTGATTGCAATAACGAGACGCATTATGACTTACATCATCCACAATTTCCAGCACCCTGTCCAGGGTTTTCTTTTTCATCCAAGCTAACTCCTTACAGGTAAATGCCACGAGATAATTCCTCCTCTCATTTTGTCAATGAAGATGTAAACAGTTTGCTCATTTTGAAATGTTTTACTGTTGGCTGAACAAAGCATGAGAAGAAGTGGGATTAGGTACAGGTGCTGGAACTGAAAAGCAACTCTTTCATAATGTCAGACATCCCATCCAGAAGTGAAATGTACCTCCCTCCCTCCCTCTCTCTCACTTGACTCTATATGATACTCTACCGGCATATGAAACTCAACACACTTGCACTCAGAAATTGTATACGTGGTAGATATTAAATCAAACTAAACCGATTAAAATGTGGGACCAGTTGTTGCTAAGTCACAGTCCCAAAATCAGATTGTTTGAATGATCCTAACCGTTGATTTGTGATCACTTATTCATTGAAATAGGACCATTGGATACTTTTAATTCTTCACTTTCCAATAAATGTCCACTGATCTAATAGTCAGATGATGAAATAAGCATAATTTGGAGTTGATTGCATTAGGAGGATGAGTGTTATACATTACATGAATTTCAGGCTGATTTGGAGGCATTCGAGTGGTCCCCCAAATCAGTGACACTATTCATCCAAATTTAATTTCAATTTTTTTTTCTTAAAATTTCTGGAGGGGAGCTGTTGATGTCAAATGCTTAGGGACATTCATGCAAGCCCACGACCCACCGTAGGGCCCAACATGTGTTGATTTTGGACTATTTATTTATTGATTCAAAGCTTAAATCTCAAGATTTGCTATTTACTATTTGTGAAAAATATAGGGGATAATTTAAAGACGTGATTGAAGATACGAGGATATGTGATGGAAGATTCGGATGATTATTTTCTAGATTTTCTTTTATTATAATTAGGCTTTTACCATGTTAGGTAGATTAGATTGATTTGAAATCAATCTCTTAGTTAGGGGAATTCTAATCGAAGAATCATTTAGAGCTATTACCGGGGGTGTAGGAAGCCATTCTAAAATTTTCAAAGTGTGAGGTTTTCTTGAGTATTGTAAGAAGAAGTTTAATATCAATGATTATGTCTCCCTCTCTACTCCATTATTCATGTGGGTGTACTCTTGTCCATTTCTTTATTGTTTGAGTGTTGAGATCTCATTAGGCTCGATAACCACGTTACACCATTTTGGTATTAGAACGGGTGATCGTTGGGGAACTATCAACTATACATCATCTCCTAATGGCTTCGAAAGCAGTAACACAAGAAGAGTTTGTGCAAGTTGTTAATGGTTATGGATATGGGCCTACGGCCTGCTTGTTACCTTGGTGCTTTTAGTCATGGGATATGCTGGACATAATGTTTATTGTTAGGGACAATTTCGTCATATTCTCTTTTTATTACTTAAATATAAGGGAATGGGGGTGGGAACGTGAAACCCTGACCCATCTTTCATCTCCCTTTCTTTCTTCTCTTTTTCATCTCTATGCAATGTACATGGTATTAGTGCCTGATTAGAAGTAATTTGAGCCCCATAATCTTCTCCAATCCACCCCAAGATGTTGGCTTTAACTTTTGGGATCAATTGCAAGTAATCCAATTGATCCACGAACTCAAAGAGAGGGTAGAACGACTCACGCATGCAATAGGCAATCTCACTAATCAAGCGATGGAGCTTCGACATGATGGGAATTCAGACACCAAAATTGGAGCATGTGGACACATATGGGAATGTCCCCACCAAGGCCCTAACCAACAACAGGTAGGCCCCGGCTTATGAAGACACCAATGATCAAATCCTTCGATTGTAGGAACGTGACAGAGAATGCGGAATTGAAGTAGAAATTCCGAAAATGCCAAATAGATCAACTGAGTCTGACAATTAATTAGAAAACGACGAATACACCTCAAAAAAGTTAAGGGTAGAACACCAAACCCCCTAGGTAAACAAACAATTAATTAGAATACGATCGACTAAATTCCCCTACTAGTCACATGAAACAACACTTAACCATGATTCCTTCTCTATACCGAAGATGGACGAAAGTTCTCATTTTATGGATCCATGCCACCCAAAAAAGTCCAGCCAATCTTGGAGGACAACTGAACTTCCAGATTGAGGTAGTTGGAATTTTAAAATGCCCCGACCCAATGATCTTTCTATATATGGAGCCTACCACACACAAATCAAGCAAATCCCACTTCCATATTCTTCTATCCTACCCATTGGATGGAATGAAAGAGAAAGAAGGTTGGCACTAGAGTTGATCCTGTCATCTATTACATTTCTTATGAACTAGAGATTACACACCAAGTGACCCCGCTCCCTCGTAGAATATCAATTGTGACATCCTTATCAATTGAAATGCTATAAAGGTTGGTGAAATATAAGACGACATGAACACCAATTGCCCTCCCAAAAATATATTCTAGAATCATCTCAAACTCCATACACGATGCCTTCTTTGAATTAACACTCCACTCCATACTTAATGCCTTCACTGAGAATTTACACCATTTTCCAAACCCAAAGTTTCCCTCAGATTATGAAAGTATACGTGATATCTACAATATTCCCTGCAATATTTCCCATTCTAGATGGTGAGATATCATGTGCAATAACAATATTTAAAGCCTTAAGCCCAAATGGTCTCAAGAGGTGGTGGGTTGATGTCAAAAATGACAAAGGAACACATAATTGCAATATAACCATGCAGCTCCTTTCTTAAAGGTGTAGGCAGGCTTTGGGGGTATAATTAGTGAATATGGGGGGCAAAACCCTTTTGCCGTATTCTGGTTTGATTGGTGTTTCCAATTTTATTGAACTGGAGATCCATGTGCCTTTGTGATGCAGGCCCACGACCCACTGCAGGGCCCAACGTGTGCTGATTTTGAACTGTTTATTTATAAATTTGGGGCCTAAATATCAATATTTGCAATTTACTTGTTGTCGATAGTCTCTTTTGGGGTCCACACATGTGACCTTGAGGAACACCCTTAGATCTCATATGCTTGGATTTTATGCATGGGGAAAAAACATGTATTTAGAATTGATATTAAGCCCATGGGCAGTTTACATTGTAAGTGAGAGGGGCATTCCCATCATTATACGTCTTTGAGTGATTGCCCTGGTGTAGGATGTGTACATTCCAAAATTTTCTCAGTGTAATTCTTTCTTAAGTGTTGTAAGAAGAAGTTTAATATCAATAAAATTATTTCTCATTCTTCTACTCCATTATTCTTCTAAGAATACTTTTGTCCATTTCTTTGCTATTCGGGTGTCGAGATCTCATTTGACTCGATAATTGGGTTGCGTAATTTTGTATTAGAGCACATGTTCGTTGGGGAACTGTTGACTCTACATCATCTCCTAATAGCTTTGAACGAGGGACACAAGAAGAGTATATGTAAGTAATTCAACCGATCCATGCACTCACAGAGCAAATCAACTCATGAATGTGGTGGGCAACCTCACTAATCAAGTGGAGGAGCTCCGACATGAAGGGAATCTAGGGACTGAAGTTGGAGCACATGGACATGTAGGAGAAGATTCCCACCAAGTCCTAACCAACAACGAGCAAACCTAGCTTATGAAGACACTAATGACCGAATCCTTCGATCGTTGGAATGTAACAGAGAACTCAGAATTGAAGTAGAAATTCCAGAAACGACAAAGAGATCCTTGGAGTCAAAAGGAAAAGTTGACATCCGAAGTGATCCATGCATTATAGTTGGACCTACACTTGAATTTACTAATGGATCAATTGATAGATCTACTAATAACGGCAACCACATTGATAGACCCAATTTGTGTGTGTTTGTTATAGTTACAAGATATGGTTAGAAATCCTTTATTTTTGCAACCCAATCACTCTTTTAACTTTGGAATAAATTATATTTATCAATATACTGTTTCTTCTACACATTCGTGTCCACTCCATATTAGAGAAAGAATACGTACACAATCTTTGATTGTAAACAATAAGGTTACTTGGTTTAACATGGAGTGGTTGAAACTAGAAAGGTCCTAGTTCTATCGATCATGCTTTCTTATTTATAGTTTGATTTCAGATGGTCAGCCCAACACACATGGTTGTCCATAATGAAAAATTCAAGACCAGGTTGTTCAATTCTAATTCCCTATTAATTCATTGCCATCACCAATTCACCATTCAAACAAAAATATCAACAGCTTAACTAAAATCCAACCAATTATTGATTAGAAAACTAAAACCCATACAGATAAAAAAAAATAAAAATAAAAACAAAACATATCAACATTTGAATTCCATTAACACATCATTATTCAAAACCACCTCAAACATAACACTTCTAAAAATAATTTTTAAAAAAAAAAAAAAAAAAAAAACACCCCAAACATAACTCTAATCAAGCATTGGCGCCACAAGGTGATAATAATATATCCAATGTCATAGAAATTGAAACTAGTAAAACTAAAAGAACAGAGTCCAAACAGAACGAAGAACTCCACGACAATGCAAAGAGACTAAGAACATCCCTACCTTGCTCTCTTCATCCTTGGCCATACTAAGCAGCACCAAAAGAGCTTTGCTTCTCACGTGGGAACCAATACTCTTGGAACAGTTCCTCAGCAATTTAACTATGAGAACAACAATCCCCGCATTCCTAATTCTGTATCTGCTCGATGGATGCTCCTCTGAGATCTTATAAACATTTTCCAAAACCCGTTCAACGGATTCCACCAATGAAGAAGGATCCTCGCTGCCAAGATGCTGCACTGCCGCTTTGATCTGAATTTCAATGTTCCGATTTAACCACTCCTCAATTGCCCCAGCAAGATTGATGTTCGGCTTCTGCTCCAAGGTCTTGAGAACCTGTCCTGTGACAGGACAGGTTGGATCACGCCCGTCCTCAATGCACCGATCAAACCAGTACTTGATAGCGGTCCGCTCATAAGTCTGGGAAGACTCGAGGACAACTGGATCTTTCATGACCTCCTTTGTCAGCGGGCAGATAAAGTTTTTGAACGGTGGGATGAGGGATTCATCTTCCAGATCAAGGTCAATAACTCGAGAGGAGATGTCAGGCTCAACCAACCAGCTTTCAAAAATCCGCTCCAGCGAGATTAGAATCCGACGGTCAGAGACAGGGTTGGAGCCAGCGAGGTCCAATTTGAGGAGACGGATCTGCTCGGCCAGCTCGGCATGTTTCTCAGAATCCATGCCAAGCGCACGGGCGAGATCCATAATGATCGCGCTTTGGACCGCTTTGCTGCTCTGTCTAATTTGCGCTTCTTTCTGGAGGGTGCAGTACACCCTCTCCTCATTCTCCGTCACCTGCACCCAAAGATTTTTAAATAAAAAAAAAAAAATCGAAATTTGAAAAAAATAATAAAAAATGAAATAGAAATGATGTTGAAGATTGGACAGCTCTTACTTTGAACTGGGCTTGTTGCATGTCTCGAGAGAGATCGGCAGTTTTTTTGTGGAGATCGGGGTTGGAGAGAAGAGCAGAGTCGAGTAAAGCGAGCCATGCGCCAATTGCTACCGTGCGCTCGTGGAGAGATGCGCACAGCGTCTGGCAGTGGATGAGTACGTAGATTTTGCTTCTATTTTTGTAAAGAGAGAGCGTCTCTAGGGCTTGCGTCAGTTCTCCGGCGATGCCTTTGAAGGCGGTGTTTACGGAAGGGGGGGTGGTTTCCGGCGAGGATCTGACGCACTGGTTGACGATGAGGTGGAGGCGCTTGGCGTAGCCGGAGAAGCGGCGGGGTGGGTCCCACGCGTAGTCGGAGGAGGAGGAGGAGAAGGCGGAGATCTCGGAGAGCGAGCGGTTGATGGATTCGACCGCCGGAGCAGGAGTTACGGCGGAGGACGTCATTTCCCGGCGGGGAGAGGAGGGCGGCGGAGTTCTGGCATGGAGAGAGAGAGACAGAGGTTAGAGAGAAGAAGCGAGTTTTTTGACTACTGGGATTTGACTACGTAAGTCCTTTTGTCCCCGCGTTTGACTCTCCAAGCGCAAGTCTGACGCGTTTCGCGCGAGAAGGATTGGAGATGCGATTCGCGCCAACCGTGCTAAACTGGAGCGGATTGGCTGTTAAGTATTTCTCCTCGACGCCACCTAATCTCATTGGAAAGCGGATACTGCTGCGCAGATGAAGTATGCACTGTTCATCTTTATTACGCCGTACCTTGATAGGACCATGGTTACGTGCGATATGTATGAGTAACCATTGTGCGTTCATAGATCTAAAGATAATATGTATTGAGGATATTTCCCAGTAAGCGTAGTGACTAAGTATCAGGTGGTGCTCTATGCTACCAAAGGGGTTCATAAAGAAACGATCGTACCACAGTTACATGTTACATGTGATAATAGGAGAAGTAAAGGAAGCAAGAACCTGAGAAGCATCCAAAAGGTAATAATGGAGAACGGTTATGGTAATTGTCAGAATGTGATAATAATCCAGAATTATTTTATCAAAATGTTAAAGTATTTAGTTTAAGTTGTTATTGTTTTGTATTCCCTATTGATAAGAGACGTTCTTTGTGTTGAACTATTCTTTAGCAGTTGAGCTATTTTAGCAGTTGACCACGTTTATAGGATTGTTAGACGTGGGTTGTTTTGTCTGTTTTGATTTATCTTTGTAATGCTATTTATAAGCCAGTAAGTTATGTTCAATGAATAAGAGCATTTTCTCATTTCTTGCTTTTCTATATCCAGATTTCGTAACATTTGGTATCAGAGCTACATCACTTGGCCTAACCAAAACTTGAGAAGCAGCAGACTTCTAAGCGTATAGCAGTAAGGATGGCAGCTGAAAGTAATTTTGTCCAACCAGCAATTCCAAAGCTTGATGGACACTATGATCATTGGTGTATGCTCATGGAGAATTTTTTGCGTTCAAAGGAATATTGGAGCTTGATAGAACAAGGGATACCTACAGCAGAAGCAGGGGCAGAACTCACGGAAGGACAAAAGAAGGCGATTGAAGATGCCAAACTGAAGGACTTGAAGGCTAAGAATTATCTCTTTCAGGCCATTGATCGAACAGTTCTGCAGACCATTCTGAACACGGATACAGCAAAGAGTATTTGGGACTCTTTGAAGCAGAAGTACCAGGGAACGGCACGGGTGCAGCGTGCACAACGACAAGCTCTTCGAAAAGAATTTGAGGTGCTCCACATGAAGGTAGGGGAATCTGTGAATGAGTACTTTGCTCGAACCCTCACTATAGCCAACAAGATGAGGGTTCATGGTGAGAAAATGGAGGATGTTGTGGTTATTGAGAAGATTCTGAGATCTATGACTTCTAAATTTGACTATGTTGTGTGCTCTATTGAGGAGTCCAATGATCTAGACACCTTATCAATTGATATGCTGCAAAGCAGTCTTTTGGTGCATGAACAACGCATGAATGGCCATCTTGCGGATGAACAAGCATTGAAGGTTACATATGAAGATCAATGGAGAGGAAGAGGACGAGGTCGTGGTGGATTCCAAGGACGAGGAAGAGGTAGAGGTAGACAAAGCTTCGACAAGTCTACCATTGAGTGCTACAATTGCCATAAGCTTGGACATTTTCAATATGAATGTCCAAACAGGGAGACAGAGGCAAAGGCACATTATGCAGAAGCTAGTGGAGAAATGTTGTTAATGGCATATGAGGATGTCAAGGAAGCTAGTAAAGAGGAGTTATGGTTTCTCGACTCAGGTTGCAGCAATCATATGTGCGGAAAGAAGGAGCTTTTCTCTAGGCTCGATGAGAGTTTCAACATCTCTGTAAAGTTGGGAGACAATTCAAGCATGGCTGTGATAGGAAAAGGAAATATACGAATGCTTGTAAATGGAATTGTGCAGGTCATCATTGAGGTATTTTATGTCCCTGGTTTGAAGAATAATTTGCTAAGTGTAGGGCAGCTACAAGAGAAAGGGCTTGCAATTCTCATACAACATGGGAAATGTAAGATTTATCATCCAGAGAGAGGATTAATCATGGTGACTCCAATGTCCTCAAATAGAATGTTTCTCTTGCCTGCTCAAAAACTGCTAAAGGAAGAAATCTGTTTTTCTTCTCTTACCGAGGATCAGACTCGGCTCTGGCACTTTAGATATGGACATTTAAGCTTCAATGGGTTAAACACTCTTCAGTAGAAAAGAATGGTGAATGGACTGCCACGATTTCAAGCCCCTTCAAAGGTGTGTGAAGACTGCTTGGTAGGAAAACAACGTAGAGATCCATTTCCAAAGGAGAGCACATGGAGGGCTTCTCAGATTCTCCAACTGGTGCATGCCGACATCTGTGGACCGATTAACCCCACTTCAAATAGTAAGAAACGGTATCTGATTACTTTCATCGATGATTTTAGCCGCAAGACTTGGGTTTATTTCTTGGTAGAGAAGTCAGAAGCTTTCATCACTTTCAAGAACTATAAGAGTCGTGTTGAGAAAGAAACTGGTTCATGTATAAGATGCCTTCGCACTGATCGTGGAGGAGAATTCACATCACATGAGTTCACAGATTTTTGTAAGGAAAATGGCATACGTAGA
Organism: Magnolia sinica; assembly: GCF_029962835.1. Lineage (NCBI taxonomy): Eukaryota > Viridiplantae > Streptophyta > Magnoliopsida > Magnoliales > Magnoliaceae > Magnolia > Magnolia sinica. The sequence continues at coordinate 52,954,185 of NC_080580.1, forward strand.
CAACTGACATCTGCATATACTCCACAACAGAATGGTATTGCAGAGAGAAAGAACCAGACTATTATGAATATGGTGCGAAGCATGCTTTCAGGAAGAAAAATGCCAAAAACTTTCTGGCCTGAAGCAGTCAATTGGACTGTCTATGTTCTGAATAGAAGTCCAACTCTGGCAGTAAAGGATATGACTCCGCAAGAAGCTTGGAGTGGATCTAAACCATCAGTTGATCACTTCAGGGTGTTTGGCTGCATATCACATGTTCATATTCCTGATAGTAAGAGGACTAAGCTTGATGACAAGAGTGTGAGATGTGTTCTACTCGGAGTTAGTGAGGAGTCAAAGGCATATAGATTGTATGATCCAGTTTCTCAGAAGATAATAGTCAGCAGAGATGTGAAATTTGAAGAAGACAATAGCTGGGATTGGAACATAAGGCATGACGAAGCCATTATAGCTGATCTAGACTGGGGAGAAAGTGACAAAGAAGCAGTTTCAGTCGATACCGATAGCAGAAACAGAGAGAACATCGGAGCTGATGATAGCAGAAACGGAGGGTTCATCGGAGCTGATCACCATGACAATACAATAGAAGGAAATGATTCAGATGAGTTCAATGAAGAAAATCCACCAAATCCTAATGAAGGAAGAATCAGAAGGCCACCAGCTTGGATGAGAGATTACGAAAGTGGAGAAGATCTATCTAAGGAAGAAGACACTGTACACCAAGCTCTATTTGCAGGTGGTGATCCAGTCGCATTTGGCGATGCTGTGAAAAGTATGAAATGGAGGAAAGCAATGGATGCAGAGATAGCAGCCATAGAGAGGAATGATACATGGGAGTTGACAGATTTACCTACTGAAGCAAAGAAGGTTGGGGTAAAATGGGTTTACAAGACAAAGCTCAATGAGAATGGAGAAGTTGATAAGTACAAGGCCCGGTTGGTAGCAAAGGGTTATATTCAAGAACATGGGGTGGATTATACTGAGGTTTTTGCACCTGTAGCTCGGTTAGATACAATTCGAGTGGTGATTTCTCTTGCAGCTCTAAAGGAGTGGACAATCTACCAGTTAGATGTAAAGTCAGCTTTTTTACATGGTGAACTAAGTGAAGAAGTTTTTGTCGAACAACCTCCTGGCTATGAACAGAAGGGCAGTGAGCAAAAGGTGTACAGACTGAAAAAGGCTTTATATGGACTTAAACAAGCTCCAAGAGCTTGGTATAGTCGTATAAAGTCCTATTTTGTAAAGGAAGGATTTGAGAAATACCATTATGAACATACTTTGTTCATCAAGACTAGAAAAGCAGGTACGATTTTGATTGTATGTCTCTATATGGATGATCTTATATTTACTGGGAATGATGAAATTATGTTTGCTGAGTTTAAGAAATCCATGATGCTTGAGTTTGATATGACTGATCTTGGCAAAATGAGATACTTTCTTGGCATTGAGGCGATACAAAGATTAGATGGCATTTTTATTAGTCAGAGGAAATACACACAGGAGGTGTTGGAAAGGTTCAACATGGACAAGTGCAATCCAGTTCACAACCCAATGGTTCCTGGAAGTAAGCTTACAAAAACTGGAGATGGAGTGAGGATTGACAGTACTTTCTATAAGCAGATTGTGGGGAGCCTTATGTATTTGACTGCCACTCGTCCAGATGTTATGTTTGTGGTGAGTCTTATAAGCAGATTTATGGACTGTCCTACTGAACTTCATTTGCAAGCAGCAAAGAGGATACTAAGGTACTTGAAAGGTACCATTGATTTTGGCATATTTTACAAGAAGGGAGGAAGTGAGGAACTAATTGCCTACACAGATAGTGATTATGCTGGGGATTTAAATGACAGGAAAAGCACCTCAGGTTATGTGTTTATGTTGAGCTCAGCAGCAATGTCTTGGTCCTCAAAGAAACAACCTGTAGTCTCTTTGTCCACTACCGAGGCTGAGTTTATTGCTGCAACTTCATGTGCCTGTCAAGCAATCTGGTTAAGAAGGATTTTGGAAGGTCTCAAGCATGTTCAGCATGATTCCACAACAGTCTATTGTGATAACAGTTCAGCAATCAAGCTCTCTAAGAATCTAGTGATGCATGGTCGGTGCAAACACATTGATGTTCGCTTTCATTTCCTTCGTGAGCTCACAAAAGATGGAATTGTAGAGATGGTTCATTGTCCTACCCAGGAGCAAGTTGCTGATATAATGACTAAACCTTTGAAGCTTGATGCCTTCCTGAAGATGCGTGATTTGTTGGGTGTTTATTTGGATCCTGGAGTAAACTGATAGCTAAAGCTTTCAGTTTAAGGGAGGATGTTAAAGTATTTAGTTTAAGTTGTTATTGTTTTGTATTCCCTATTGATAAGGGACGTTCTTTGTGTTGAACTATTCTTTAGCAGTTGAGCTATTTTAGCAGTTCACCACGTTTATAGGATTGCTAGACGTGGGTTGTTTTGTCTGTTTTGATTTATCTTTGTAAGGCTATTTATAAGCCAGTAAGTTATGTTCAATGAATAAGAGCATTTTCTCATTCCTTGCTTTTCTATATCCAGATTTCGTAACACAAAACTATAAATAACAAAGCAAATCAAGAAGAAAAATTATCTCACACCAACCCAAACAAATTAAACTTATCTTCCAATTATCCTATCAAAATTACATTTCATAGTGTGATCTTTTACTTTTCTTGTCAAGCAAATTACATTTTATAGTATAATCTTTACTTTCCAATCATGTTGTTTTATATTCCATAGTGTAATACGTAGCAGTAGATAAGTAGTTAATAATCTTTAGTTGTAATTCAAGTTTACACTATCACGTTGAACTCAATTCATCCATCAAGAGAGCATTTTGCAACTGTTTTTCGTGATCGACTATAAGGATCTTTTTCCCATTCTATTTTATTTATATTAAAAAGTTATTTCGTATGGAATGTAAAGGAGTAACCCATCATCAGAGGACGAATCTCACTCTCTGAATATCGCCAGATCCGATATTTAGACATTGAGCAAGTGACTGAATAAGCGACTGATCTCTTTAGATCTCGATTATACACTATGTGTCTACCTATCTTGGCAGATGGGGTCATTGTTGTTCGGTTAATTAAAGCCACAAATTCAATTCTAGCACGTCAATGCAACTAGTGCAGAAAACAACGTCCAAAGAATTTTCTAGCATGCCCAGTGAGACCCTGTATCTGACTTGCCGGTGTGGAACTGCCAATAATGAATAGAATAAATGCTTGTATCATCGGGGTAGAACCCTCTACGCCAACTGCACCACCTCCAGTTGAGGACTTGCTAGTTCCCACAGCCCTTGAGGCGATGATTTTAAACAATAGCCCAGCGACTACCGCTGGAGATCTGGGAGGACTATCCACGTCCTGGATTGTTCTTTTGAATGAGGTAGTTGTCATTCTCTAGGATGTTTAAGTGAGAATCCAACTCATGTAAGAATACAGAAGAGCCTAAGGGGAACAATTCTGCATTCAAGCCGAGAGCACCAATCGATACATGACCAACCAAATTGAGGCCATGCAACTATTGATAGCTATGATAACTGAATGAACACCATCGGCAACACGATACAATGCTGAGGAGAGTTCAATTGGTAATGTCACTACATTGCCACCAATGTCGTCTCCATAGCGTAATCCACCCTCGGTCTTTATCCCGGAAGTGAGAAATGTCCCACCTCTTATGGAAGTTAGGCGACCGTAGCGAGAGGTTGGGAATTTTATACTTGAAAACAAGAATCAAGGACCACCAGGAGGATTTCACCCTCAACAGTTCCCTAGATTTCAGGAAAATGTAAATCGATTTGGTTCAGATCACATACCGGCCTTAGAGACTCAGTGGATCAATCGTGACCAGATTATGCAAATGGTTCAAGAGGTTGCTGGCCAAGTGCTCAGTCGTAACAATATTCCGATTTATCACAAGCCGTACCACGAGTGGATAGATCGACAATTGAAAGGATGAGCTATAAATGTCCTAGAGGGGAGTGAATAGGACAATACAAAATATTTCGATATAATATGGAATAATAAAACAAATACTCTCAATTATTTAGAGTATTGATATCTTGATTCCAAATAATTTATAGGACAACCTTCACCTAAAAGATTTAGGCAGGACAACCTTATTTCACGACGTCTTTGAGATTAAACAAACTTAACAAGAGACAATCAATCACAAGGAAAATAATAAATAAATAAACAATTACCACCAATGCACAAAGAGTTTAGTGGTTTAGTGCTTAACCCCACATATACTCAACTCCTAAAATTACTACCCTTGTAATTTCAGCTTTCACTATTTCAAGATTTTCATAGGTTCACCTTAATAATCTTATACAGTTCTTGTGATTTTCACGGGCTATCACAACAAAACCGACTTTGTGATTTTTCATAGGCTTACCATAAAATAACCCATTGAGATTTCTAGGCCATCTCAGAAAAACTCATATGAAATAAAAGTAAATAGAGTACTTATCTTCAGATGTCGAGTCGAAGACGTAACTGTAGCTTTGATTGCAGCGATCTTCTTTTTTTGGATATTAATGAAGACGTATATGTGTTCAACCCAAAAAGAATATAGGGATATAATGTATTTTTAAATAATAAACAAAAACCCTAATACTGCAAATTCAATTATCTAATTCTTAAGTAGAGCATGGATTACTCTATTGAAAATGATTAAAACTAACTTGAGGAAGAGAATAAGATAAGCTAAATTAAATATTAGATTTACCGTACAAATAGCTTAAGAAGGCCCTGACTTTCTCTCTTTGCTTGAGTATATTGCTCACAATTTTTCATTATTGAAATGAATTAGAGAATACCTCTATTTATAGCCAAAGGTCTTGGAAATTCGGTTGGCCTGATTTTCGGCTCGGTTGGCCGAATTCCAACGATCGCATTCCAACAGCACTCGGATTTAGCGGGATAAGATCTTTCAAAATTTTGGCTGGCCAAATTTTCCTAAATTCCGAAGAAATGCATTGCTGAAAACTTAACCGAAAACATTCGGGCTAGCCAAACAAAAGTTGGGCTAGCCAAACTTGACACAGAAAAATCATATCTTATTGTATACTTCCTCGAAATATGTTAGGTTGGCCGGGCTAGCCTAACTTTAGTGTATTTTACTTAGAATTATATATATCATGTCACTATGTGAAATACACCTAACCTATGATCATTCTAAGGTTATACGACCGAATAGTTGACACATACAGAATGCTTCAAACTTTGAACTATGCATATTTAAAGCTTTAAATATTGAGTCTTCCTTAAGATGTTGATCCAGTCTTTACGTAGTCTTCATGAGTATCGAAGAACATCTTCATGAGTGCTTGTGATCTATTAAGGACTATGAAATTTGACAATCCTAAGTGTGCTTTAAGTATAAGCACTTACAATCTCCCCATTTGTCAATTTCGTGACAAAAAACAATTACACACAACTCATCATACAACATTTCAACATCTCATAGACTTTATCATACTAATATGTGCTGCGATTCAAAAAGAACATTTGTACACCACCTGTAGTACCATATCTTGAAGTTCTTACTTGATGCTCCCCCTTAGAGCAAGAGTCAGTAGCTTCCCTTGAACACTTAATCAAAGAGATATATATATATATATATATATATATATATATATATATATATATATATATATATATATATATATATATATATATCCAATCTAATACAATTCAATGCAAATATAATCCCATATCATATCATGCATCAAAAAAAAAATTTCATAAATTCATTTCTCCATATCTCATATCATGCATCAAAAAAATATATCAATATATCATATCTCCAAATATCCGATCTCATCAAATAAATATATCAATATATCTTATCTTTAGGTATCTGATCTCTCCCCCTTTTTATCAGAAGTTGACAAAGGAATAAATAAATCAAAATTGTGCATAATTGAAGACATGAATATCAATGATAACGCCATAAAGATTAATGATATAAAATCATCCAAGAGTATAAAGAAAATTATCCGAAGAGATTGAATGTGAAACCAAGTAAGAGCGCAACAAATTCAAGGAGTAATATAAAGTTATTACAAACCATAAATGTATAATCATTCTGATTCGGAAGAGGACGGTGCAAGCATTTCACAATCATTAATCTTCAAACTCATGTTAAAGCGATGAAAGCACTTTTTAACGTACTTCATGTGTTGTTTTTTAGTTTGATGAAGTAAGTCATGGGATACTTGTAAGGTGTCCACCTGCTTCTGTAAACTATCCAACCTATCAGAAAATTGAGAAGGCTGGAAATCATAATCATTTGTATCTCCCGATTCTTCCAAATCAGCAAAAATATCCTCCATGTTGATGTCGCCTTCACGCACTTCTTCCTGATCCCCTTGTTGCTCAGGATGCAGATTTAACTACATCATATTCAGATTTGCATTTCCAAATGGAAGTTTGGTTTTCGGTGCTTCGATCACAAGAATTTGAACATTAAAGTGCAAAGTAAGGGAAGTCATGACGAATGCAAAAAGAATGCAGCCATGACGTGGATGAAGGCGATATTGAATAATCAGGAAAGATATCAAAGATGGAAGACAAATATGTATACTAGATGCAACAACATGCATAACTCGCATAATGAAGGGAGTAAGGTCAATCTTATTCTTTGCCTTGGTATAGACATTAGACATAAAGATGCGGTGAAGAATACGGTATTTTAGAAGTAAATTATAAGTGGGGAGAGAGTTATCGAACCTCCATTCGGTGTTAAATCCACATAACACTCGAGTAATAGAGATTCTTTTTGAATTGTTCATATCTTCAGAAAGAGTAGCAATTGGTACCCCATCATCCGCCATCTCAATGTCCATAACAAACGATATGATGGAGGGTGTTACTATGATAGTTTCTTTCATAAATTGAATAGTAAATGATAAAATTTCTAAAGAAACTTTGTTAATGGATGCATTCATCCCTTGTGCAATCGACCGGTAAGTCGCCCCTCTCCATTTCAAAAATTTCTCCCATCTTACCTCGGAGAAGAGTTCAAAGAGACTATATTGAGCGATGTGATCAAAGTTAACCAATCACTCAATAATAATGCTCTAATAGCAAAATTCCCGAATATTCACCGGATCATCCTCCAGTGCGCGTATAGACTGCACAATCCGAGGAGCGGAGTGGGATTAGGAACCAGAATGAGGTCTACGAATGGTGCATTTATGTTTAGGTTCCATGGAAGAAAATATGCAAGAAATAGCAAAATGAGGGATGGATTTGAAAAGATTAGATTTTTAGAGCAAACCCACCAAAAAGAGGCATCTAGATTCAAGAAAAATGCAAGATACACAAATAAAATGAAACTAAGAACTTAAATTTAGAAGGAAAATACAAACAAATCACTTATAAGAAAGTTATAGTGATGGGTTGGCCGAAGGAAGCATCGATGGGCCGAAGAAGAAGAAGTAAAAATGAAGAAATTTTGGGGTTTTCCCCCCTTTTGATCAAATCCACTCGCAATTCAGCTAGCCCGAGCACGTGCTCGGCTAGCCGAATTGGTCAATCAGCTATGAGCTTGCCAAAAATCTCAAAGTTTTTACAAATTTCCCATTTTTTCTTATATACAAATTTTAATAAAAATAAAAGTTAACAAAAATGCAATAAAGAAAGATTATTTAAAGACAACATAATCAATTAATGTAGCATAATCCAATGTTATGTTTTAAATTAGAGAATCTAACACTGTCTAGAGGTTTTGTTAGAATATTTGCAAGCTACTTTTCACTTTGAATATATTCTAGCATGACAGTCTTATCTTCAACTAATTCTCGAATATAATGATATCGTATATCGATGTGTTTTGTGCGAGAATGTTGAATAGGATTTTTAGATATGTTTATTGCACTGGTAATATTACAATATAGATTCATGGTATCTTGATTAATATCATAGTCTGCTAACATGCATTTCATACACATAAGTTGTGTGCATGCATTCCCTGCCGCAATATATTCAGCTTCTCCGGTGGATAACGATACTGAATTTTTCTTCTTGCTCATCCAAGAAATAAGATAGTTTCCAATATAAAAGCATCCATCACTTGCGGATTTTCTGTCATCAACATTACTTGCCTAGTCATCATCAGTGTATCCAACTATTTATAGTGACGTATCATGTGGATATCATAAACCTAAGTTAATAGTACTTGCAACACATCTGATAATTCTTTTGACAATAGATAAATGGGATTTTTTAGGGTTAGATTGATATCTAGCACATATGCTAACACTAAAAGAAATATTAAGTTTACTGGTTGTTAAATATAATAGACTACCAATCATTCTATGGTAAAGACGTGAGTCAACAATTTTACCTGATTCATCTTTAGATAGTTTGAGTGTTGTACTCATGTGTATATGAAATTTTTTACCATTCTCAAAACCAAATCTCTTCACTAAATTCATATCATATTTGGTTTGAGAGATTAATATCCCATCTTTGAGTTGTTTCACTTGGAGACGAAGGAAATAATTTAGCTCACCAACCATACTCATTTCAAATTATGATTTCATCAAATCTACAAACTTAGACCCTCATCCTCAAGCTCTGTTTCCCATAGGAGTTCATCATTCAATCCATTACTCAAGCATTTATTTGCATATTTAATAGTTTGGATTGAACTATGAACTCCAGCATTTATTAATCTCCCAACAACACTCTTTATTGGCAAATCATTGTGTTAGGATCCTTGAATGTTAAGCTCATGGGAATCTTCTTATGTCTTAATTGCATATAATTAATTAGAGAAGATTAGACCGAACCCTAAACCTAACAACCTTGCATCATCGATTGGAGTATCTACAAGTGGTTGTGGTTCAAGGGAGTTGAAGACTCTTCATTAGCAAGAAGATCTTCAACAACAAGTGTTAAACGGAGCTCACTCACTTATTAGCAAGTATACAGAGTCCATTGAGTCTGAAGCCCCTTCCTTATGTAGGATCGGGATTTAGAGTTTGAGTTTCAAACTCGCCAAGACCTTTCGTAGGCCTCTGACGTGAGAATACTAATAGGCCCTTGTGTAGGACATTGGTTTGTGTGGCCTAAACCTTAGGACCTTAGCCTGTGTGGCTTAAACCTTAGGGCCTTGTGTAGGACCTTAGCATGTGTGGCTTAAATCGTCAGGTTTGTGTAAGGCTGTGAAGGTTCATGGTTAATCTGATTTAAAACCATTGGATAATGAAATCTGGTACTATGGGGTATGCTGAGATTCGCGAAGAGTAGCACCTTACAATGTTCATGACCAATCGGACGCCTCCGGATCTGTTCACTCCTACTCATCAAGTACACTACAATTCCTTTTTAATCATCTCCGGTTTCTGGGTTTTGAGTTGACGATGGATATTAAGATAGGAGATGCGGATATCAGGACGAAAGTTGTCAAATTCATAACAGCAGACGACGGAAGATGTTCTAGTGCTTCTTCAACATCTTACTGAGAATTCCCCTCATCTTTTTGTAAAAAGCATTCTAGGAGAGAGTGCGTCCGCCATGAGTGGAGTAGGCAAGTAGCCAAACACTATATATTATTGTGTTTGTGATGCTTGCCTTTCCTCATGTATGTTGATTTGTGATATGCTTACTTCATGCACACTACATGTTTGACACAACACAACACATTTATATGTTTTGCTATCCTTACTTTTGAAGGTGAATGGTTTTATGTTAATCTTGCTTGATTTTGTATAACTCAATTGTATTAATTTTTAAGTAAGATTAAAACATTTAAAGTCCTATTCACCCCCTCTAGGACACTTGGACATACCTCTGTACTTCTACTATAGCGGTTTACCACAATTTCATCAGCTAGTTTAACATATACTTTACTAAATCAATCACAACTATTACATTTACTCTCTCAGCCAACAAATAATGACTCAGTTTAGTGGCCGTAAAATATAATGATAAGCATAACTTTTCTATGGTTGAATATCTTTTCTCCGCATCAAGTAACGTATAACTCAAAGAGAGCTCCGACCGACCCTACTAAGGCTGCGATATATAGCTTAAGCGGTCGATTCTGTACATGAGGCATCAATACGGACGGCTTCATTAGATATTCTTTAATTCTATCAAAAGGCAGCTGGTGCTCATCCTCCCACACAAATTCGGTCCCCTATTTCAATTTAAGTAAAGGAGAAAAGACGCTAGTCTTGCCTGCGCAGTTAGATATAATCATCTCAAAAAATTTACATGACCTAGTATTCTCTGTAACTCAGCCTTATTTCATAGGGGTCGTGCATTAATCATGGCCTGGGCCTTGTTTTGATCAATTTTGATCCCTCTTTGATGTACCAGGAAGCATAAGAAATTACCCACCGAGATGCTAAAAGCACACTTTAGTGGATTCATCTTTAACTTCTGGCGTCTCATCTGTTCGAAAGATTTACACAAGTGTTCTAGATGCTCACTCATTTCAGTCGACTTGACTACCACATCGTCTATATAGATCTCCATAAAGCAATTGATCATGTTATGAAAAATAGTGTTCATTGCCCTTTGGTATATGGCACCTGCGTTCTTCAACCCAAAAGGCATCACGACCCAACAATATGTTCCCAAGGGTCTTGAATGCCATCTTGGGAACATCATCCAATGCTATGTATATTTGATTGTACCCAGAATGTCCATCTAGGAAAGACATAATCCCGTGCCCCACGGCCCAGTCAATAAGCTGATCAACCACTAGTATGGGATATTCGTCTTTCGGGGTAGATAGATTCAAATGTCAGAAATTGATACATACTCTCAACTTACCATTCTTCTTCATCATGGGGACTATATTTGACATCCATTCCGCATACTTAATCGGTTGGATAAAACCAACTTTCTAGAGTCGCTCGATCTCTTCTTTAATCTTGATAGTGACCTTGATAGTCATCCGCCTTTGCGGTTGTTTATACGGCCTGTACCCTTACTCTGTGGGTAATCTATGTTCAACTAGGGATCTATCAAGTCCTGACATGTCATGATAGTTCCACTGAAGCAATCGGCAAAGTCTGAAAACAGGCTTGTTAACATTTTCTTTTCGGGCAGACGTAATAAGTTACTTATAAATACCGACTTTGGGTCATGATCTGTTCTTAAATTAACTTCAACAAGTGGGTCTTGGACTTGTGGTTGACTATCCATTTTCTCTTCGAGGAGATCTTTAAACTTTATACCATCTTCTTCACTTAGTTCATTTATTTCGGCCAAATTCACAAATAGACCTTTATTGGCCTCCTTCAAACTTTCTTTAAGCTTTTTTATTCTGGCCGTGAATTCAGCCCCAACCGTCTCCTTCTTTAGTGTCGAGTCATGGGATTTCCTTGATGGCATAGTGAGGGACTGACTGATAAAGGACAATGTCCTTCGGTTGGGCATCATTAGTTCAAGTCACTTCCAGAATAGCTTGCACAATACTTTCCAGGTTCTTTTTCATTATAATTCTAGTAGGGCGACCAAGTTTATTTCTTCCAGTAAACTTGATAGGTCCTACCTCTTCACTGTAATAATATGTTTCATTGGCATTTGATGTGGCTAGGAATGACTTATTATCATCCAGAACTGTTTTACCTTGTTTTGATTCCAGAAAATGACAAATTAGAGGGAGGTGGGATGCATGTGAAAGAATGGATCCAATCCCTCCCTAATAGTGTGTTATAACTCAATGAAGTATCCACCACAAAGAATGGTGCCAATACTGTCTTAGTGCCTATGGTCAGGTCAACCAGTAAGACACCATGTGTATTTGTGACGTGGCAAGCAAAATTGCAAACGATCACCTCTGACGGGATTAGATCGGTTGTGGTCTTGCCTAATTTAGCCATCATCCTCTTCGGTAATAGATTGATAGTGGCCCTATTGTTTACTAATATCCTAGTCACAAGGCATCCATCTAAATGGACCGATATATATAATGGTTTAAGGTGTTGCGTCATGTCAGTGTAGTTTATCGATAATTACTTTTCCAGACGCATCATCGACTGCTACAGTGGCCATATTAACATGTAATGTCTTCTCGACCCTGGCTTCGCTTCTCTCTCCTTCAAATGGGAAGGAAGCGTGTTGTATGATTATTGGAGGGGAATGTTCTTCCACATCCTCGGGCATTGTGTTTGGTTGCGTGGGCCGTGCCTGAAAGCTATTTGGCGGCGTCAAGATCATATTGTAGTGGAACGTTACAGAAGATAACAAACCAACCACAATTTCATCACTTAAACCTTGCCCCCCTAGTGTTTCAAATCTGATTATATCGATTTGACTAGGGAATTCCTCGGCTTTAAGTTGGGTTGAGAAATCGGTCATCAATGCATGTTTTTCTGCATCTGCGGTCGATGAGAGTTCATTGACCAACCATTCTTTTACCGAGAAACAATCTTCGATCAAATAATCAGATAGATTACCGCCACTGTCTTCATCTTTAAAATATTCTGACCCTGCCAAATCATTTGGTGGATCAGTGGTGTCCTATGCTTCAGTTGGTATGACGGTCTCAACTATATTCATTGCTCTTTGCTCATCTAGCAAGGGAGTTTTGCAAAATGCATGAGGAAGTCTAGTGCTTGGTTAGGGAAATGCTCCTCCCCTTTCTACTTCTCTCTTTATCATGGCCTTCTGTCTCTGCCATCGACGCTTTTGAGTCTTCGTCATGGTTTTCAGTACTGCTAGAAACTTTGGGTGAACAATTCATTTCCATACCCCTTCCCACGTATTTGGAGGCTTGATCATCCTCATCAAGGGTGGTCCCCAACGTTAGTGGAGAACATAAGTTGAATTCATTGGCCGTTGTTGACCACAAATGCTATCGCAGTATCACAGTATTCCCTCCTCATTTCCAGATGGTTTCTTGATTTCGACATGATTTCTTGCATGTGTTGGCCACAAATCTGAGAGTTTTGTTGTTTATCACCAACAATAGTCGATCGATCATAATAAGGATGAGGAGACTAGCAGTATCTCTGCTCTTATCAACCGGTCTTCTCCCACGAATTACTCGAGTTGAGATAGATCTTTGGCCTTGGATGACTCCTCAAGTCAGTCGTGACCATGTTTACTTCCATGTTGGTTGGAAATGGATCGGTGTCGATCAACATTGCCTCATTGTCATTCTCAGGGAACTTCAGTAAGCCATGGTCGATATGGTCTTGGATTACGTTCCTGAAAACAACATATATATTAGTGGAATGTGACCGAGAGCTATGCCATTTCTATAATTCATCATCCAAAGGTATTTTCTGATTGATAAAAATTTTAATTAATTTTCCAACCAGCAAAATATCAAATATTTCCTCAGCTCGGGTGATATCAAAAGTATACACTTTTTAAGCCTTTTATAAGGTCAGGGCAGCTAACTTCGCTTTGATTAATGCTGAACAAACCAATGACTTCTTAGCCACTACCTTAGCAATTATGATTTCATAGTCAGGGTCGTTGTAATACGATCCTAACAATGAATCAGCTCACCTAGCCCCTTCCTTTATGAGCTCTTCATAGCGAGAAACTTTTTTAGTCAAATCATACAGATCTGTAAACTCCATGCCAATAAAATTTTACAGAGTTTGTACTCTAGGCCATCGTTGTACAAATTCGGCCTTAGTCATAACCACTTTATAGTGGCCCTTCACCTGCTTAAACTGCATAATATAATTTTCACATGGTTTTAGAAAATAACTGAGCATGGAACTTCTCTTCTAGTTCTTGCCAAGTATATATTGAATCTAGTAGCAAGTTTGAATACCAAGTAAAAGCTATAATGGTCAAAGAGTAACCAAATAGTTGCAATTTATGGTCATCATTGTTGGCTAATTCACGACATTGCATGGTGAATCACCCGACATATTCGATAGTTGACTGACCAGGTTTGTCAGAAAACATAACAAAATCCAATCGTTAATTCCTCAGCAATAGCTGTTGTCGATCTACCCACTCAGGTTATGGTTTGTGATACATAAGAATAGTATATCAGCCCAATAGTTGGCCGATGATCTCCTAAATGAGTTGTATGATCTGTTCCCGATCAACTCGTTGAGGCTCTCCGACTGGCGGTTGGTCTGGGTTAAATCAATTGAGATTATCATGAAACCTGAAGCCCTTTTGCATATTGAATCTGATTGGTAGTCCTTGGTTTTTATTGTCAGGTGTAAAATCCCTAACTTCCCGTTCAGGTCGCCTAACTTCTATAGGAGGTGGCGTGTTCTTGATTTCCGGGACAGGAGTCAGTGGTGGATTACGTTGTAATGGTGGCATGGGTGGGGCTGGAATCGCATTGCCGACCGAACTACCATTATGTTGGGGCAACGATTACGTCCGCTCTGTTATTATAGCCAGTAACTGTTGCATAGCCTCAGTTTGACTGACCATGAAGTGATTGGTGCCTTTGGCTTGGATACGAAATTGATCAACCTAGGCCCTCCTGTATTCCTCTACCATTAGGAGGCTCATTTGGACATCCTAAAGCACCATAGATACCTCAGCTGGGAGCACGCGGCTCGAGACGTAGAGGGTGCAACCTGATTTCTGGTCGGGTTTATGTTTAAATTAGATGCCTTTAGGGGCACTTGGACCAACACATCATCACTAGGTGGTAGTGTGGTTGGTGTTGCTGGTTCGACACTAGAAGCGCGGGTCATTTTTATCATTTTTGGCACAAATCAAACCAGTAGTTAACAAAACAGTGTCCCACTGAATGTGCTAGAAAAAATTGTTTGTCTTTTTTTTCCCAGCACGAGTGGTTGCGGGCATGCCAGAATTAGGATTGTGACTCCAATTCAAGCCAAACAACAATGACCCCGAGCGCCAAAGTAGGCAGAGACAGAGTATGACCTAGTTTTGAGAAGATCGGTCACCTATTCAGCCACTCATTCAATGTGTAAATGAATCAGGCAATATTCAGATGGTGGGGGTTCATCCTTTGATGATGGGTTAATCCTTTGCCTTCCGTATGAAAGGACTTTTTAATACATATTAAATAAAATACGATAGAAATCCTTACAATTAGCCGTTGTTAGCTGCTGAAGGATACTCCTTCGATGATCGAATGAAGTTCATCATGCGAGCGTAAACTCCAATTACAAGTAGAATTATTAGTTATGGATTGATGCTATGGATTATACTACATAATGTAAATGGAAAGTTCAGAAAGTAAATGATTACGCAAAGAGAAGTAATTTACTCGACAGGGAAAGTAAATGATGATACTAAGGAATAAAAATTGACAAGATATTGCAAAGGTAATTGAAAGATAGATTTTGGTTTGGTTGGTTTGGTATGGACAAATTTTCTGGTTGATTTGCTTTCTTATTTATAAGCTTTGATCCACTTGCTCTGGATCCTTCCCACGTTCTTACGGTTATTGCAACCATTCTCCATTACTGGGATTCTAGACGCTTCCCATGTTCTTGCTCCTTTGGTCTCTCTTTCTGCCACCTGTCCAGTAGTCGTGCGAATTCGGTCGTTAGCCACATTTCACTTGGCCATTTGAATTCAATCGCACCTTTATCGATCGTTTAATGCAATTGATACATTATGGCTCCGCTTACCGAAATGCGACCATACATATCTACAGAAAATCTTGCAGCCATAGCATGTGCATCTGTACAGATTACACGTATTTGGCCCTGATTAGCTGAAAACAGGATTCAGCCGGATAAGGTACAAATAGTAGTCACTTTAGAATTCGAGTCACTGAGTTCCATTATTAGAGTTGCAAAATCATCCACAACAACAAGGGTGGTAGCCTCTTCAGTTTATTGAAGATTCAGGATTGCTTTGAGAATGGTTAATCTTTTATCGGCCGTTAATTCTCTTGTTACTACACAAATGAGAAATGTTAGACAAGGCAGAGAAGATAAAGAGAATGACTAGAAATGAAGGGAAAAAAAAACCACCTAAGTCAGAACGAATAATAAAAGTAGAGTATCAACTAATCATCGATTGAATTTTGGTAGGATTATTAATAGTCATAGGGAAAGGACGAGCAAATAAAGGAAAAGGTGGAGGATTAAGATAATATGAGTTAAGGTATCGATCGAGAGGAAGGTTGGGATCATTCAACGTTTTCTTATCTTTCTCCCATTTATTTGATGCTTGATTGAAACTGGCTTCTACATGTCTTTTATGTGCTTATTACATTTCCCAAGAATATTTTGAAGCTGCTGTTTCTAGCCAATACTTGGTTTTAGAATATGTTTTGAAGGCGCAAACAATACTGGCTGTAGGAGAAATACTTAAAATTTTTCTCGTGGTTCGGCCATCCCTAGCCATTGCAGGAGAGCTTATTGGTGTTGCAGGAGCAATAGAAGTAAGAAGAATGGGACCTGGAAGAGGTCCAATGTCTAAAATCGTCCTCATGACCTGAGGAGTTGCAAGAATTGGAGTAGGTTGAATTACTTGTGCTAGTTGAGAAGGGTTAGTAGTAGCAACTCTTTTGCACTTACGCTAAGGTGATGCTAGATTGACCACTCTTATTGTTGTTAATGAAGAGGTGGTCCGCGCGTCTCTGAGCTTGTGTCATTTTTTGGATTGGACACGTAATTGGTTTTGATGTGATATTTCTTGTAGCCTTCTCAATTGTTGGTCTCTTTTTCTTAGCCATAAGCTCAGCATTTCCCATCTTTGAATAGTAAAGTCGAGCAATGATGAGTTTGGTGGGCTCAATTATCAATTTATTGTACTAGTTTTGCCACTAATTACATAAAGCGATCATCTAGTGTGGTTCACTCTAAATGACTAAAAACTCAAGCATAGCACTTATTGACTGGAAATTGTTATGGAGAGTGAAAAGTGCCATATGATTCCACAATTGGGTGCTCATGAGGAGGTTAGTTGGAAGTTTTATGAGTGAATGGGTAAGGAATGCATTAAGGTATACCGAATTGGTGAGCAAGAAGGTTGGGAAAATATTGTTCGACCCTTGTCTTAGCATTGACACATGTTTCCACGGTGCTACCATAGGGGAGGTCTTTGTAAATCAGGTAACTCTCCCAAGTTTCGTCTCTTTGCTTGACTCTGTTAGGATTGGCCACCTCATAGTCTTCAATGAACTAGGTTGGGCCGAGTTCTTTATTTTTGAATGGATAGAAATAACGGTTGGATATACCAGAGCAAAGTGAGAAGAAGAGCATACATTCTACAAATGTAAGAATGACCCGATGGTATACAATATTTCATTGAACGAAGGAGGTATAAAGACTAGAAGTAACAGGGTTACAGGTGGAGGAGTGGAAATATTTTCAAAGCCACATTTGGAGAAGTTGTTAAGGTCCTCTGCTCTGGTGAAAACCTCTGGTGGTTATTTTGTACATGATGCGATATAAATGGCCAAGCATGAATGGAACGAGAGGTAGTTGTCATCCTTGAGCTAGCACCTTAGCTAGATGAACATATTCATTTATGATTTGCACGACATTTGCGCAGAGTAGATAATGGAAGATCCACATCAACAGAAATATATATTCTTGATCGTTGACTTTAGTACTCCTCTTGCACTCATTGAGAATGAAGTTGGAATATGCTCTTTTATTCTTGTCTAGAAAGATAAAGTAGTGATCATCATCTTAGGCAAAGCTCGAGTAAACTTCTTCACCAAAAGGAAGAAGATGGGTAAGAGCAAAAACATCCATGATTGTTGGGCTCATGGGACTACATCCAAAATAGAAAGTGTTGGTCGATCAACTTCAAAAGGTCAAGGTTGCTGAGAGAAGGGAAGTGTATGTTGGATATTCAAAAGAGAGAACATGATGTATTCATTAATGATGGCTTGTCTCCATGTATTGCCATGTTGTTTGAGTACACAATTATACTAATCTACCCATTCTTTCATTAGTTTCGGTCAGGAGCTTGAAGCTTTGAAGATAGTCAGAAGATTTGGAAACTCATATTAAAGTAGTAATCTCTCGCCTGAATAGCCGGGGAAAAACTGGTCCACCGATGAGATTTCTTGATGGGTAACGTCTAGGTAAAAGGTCGGTCCTAGTGAAAGGAATGTTTTATTCTGGTCAATAGGAATATTGAAGATGGTATCATTTATGATCATGGGGGAAAGAGTGTCTAGTTCTCTAATGAGATACTCCTGATAGAAGGTTGCAAAACCAGAAGATGAAGAGGTAGCCATGGTAGCAGTGGTAGAAAATTTGGGTCTCAAAGAGTTTGGGAAGAAGAAGACGAGACATAAGGAGTAAGAGTTGTAGGAAAAATCAAAATCAATTCGAAATGGCATATATATGGGTCAAGAATGTGTGCATTAATGAGAGGATAGTCATGACTCTTCATATGATTTGATTGTTTGCTATATGTCATGATGACAGCCATGAAAAAGAGCAAAATTATTATTTATTTTTCATCTTGGTTGAGCAAAGTTAATATGGAGTTGATATGTTAAAGAAAGGCCGATCACATTTATTGAATTGAACAATGGGCTAACTTCGCAATCACCTTTTTGCCCAAAGGTGAAGTGATGTGGGGGTAATGTTTGAAATTGCGGTAATGACCGCTTTAGTTGAAGTAGGAATATGCCAATATGTCCTAGAGGGGGGTGAATAGGACTTTTTAATATTTTATGACAATTTAAAATCCTATCACTCTAATCCTAAAAGCAAGTATACATTAGGATTACGAAATAGTAACTCTACTGGCTTCCAAGCCCGGTAGAGGATCTAATCATAAAACACTTTGGGAGATAAGCAATATGCAAATCAGTTTATGATGGATATGACTATGTGTGTGTGGTGTGATCTCAGATAATCAAGTATGAAAGTATTTAAGGAAATCACATAAGTAATGAAAGACAATAACAATGTCAAACACAGTCATTTTTATAGTGGTTCGATTACTTGTCTACTCCACTTCCGACAAATGCACTCAACCCTTGAGTGTATCGGATCTCATTAAGGAAGTTTCACAATAGGTTCACCTCAAACCGAAGGTTTTAAATCAGGTTCACCTCTAACCAGTACAACCTAGACTTAGGCTGACACAATTTGTCTACATGACACTGTTTATGCTCCCATGAGCAAGGGTCAATACATAGCAGCCGACTTTTAGTCCACACTGGCTAAGGACCTAAAGGTTTATGCTCTCCACAGAGTAAGGGTCAACACAAAGCACCTGACTTTTAGGCCACACTGGCCAAAGACCTTCATAAGGACCTAAAGGTTTATGCTCTCCACAGAGCAAGGGTAACAAAAAGTACCCCCACGTACACTCCCGCCGGAGGCCTCCCACGAGGACTTGCAAGGGGTGAGAAACACCATTGACCCAATCCTAAGAAGGAATGATCACAAGGGTCCTCTGGACTCTAATGACTTACAGATAAGTAGATGATCCCCGTTTAGTGCGTTGTTGAAGATCTCCTCCTTTAATGAGGAAGAATCTTCTGCTTCCTTGAATCGCAACTCAGAAGATATACCAATACATGGCGACGGGTTAGGTCAAGGTTATAATGGAATCCTACTCTATTAAATGTTTTCCTATAAGAGAGATAGAGTGATTCCAATCATCTATGCATTCAAGGCATCCTAGCTTAATGATTTGCCAATAAGGTGGTAGTTGCAGGATCCTTGAATACGGAAGTTCATTCCTTAATCCACTCTATTGTATGTCAATGATGAGGGTGGATTGGAGGATGAACTCTCATGAGAGAAAAAACCTTAGGGTATATGATCTAGGGTTAAACACACAAAAGCACTCTCTATTTTCTCTCTCAAACAACCAAGGTCAAGCTCTCATTAAATAGGAAAAATGTTTCAACAGATATAAAACGGTCATATTTTTTACAGAGTTCGATATCATCGAGCATATACTCTCGATAGCATCGACTGGCCGCTCGATGACGCGAACTCAAATGTCAAACGCTTTTAAAACCTTTTGCCAGCTAGTCGAGGAAATTAAACATGCGTCGATGTCATTGGATTTCGGACTCCGATTTTATTGACACGAGGTTCGATTCCTCAATATTTGAAAATGTGAGAGACTTGACTTTGAAGGTTTTTCAAGAATAGATATGATCAAGCTTCACGTAATATCATCGGAATTTGAATATCGATGATATCGAGGGCAGTGTTGATTCATCGATAATTCCAAGGAATTTTCCTATAAGTTTGCTGGACAGTTTCTATCCACTTTCGATGACATCGACCATGCCTCGATTGATCGATATTTGAATATTGATTTTATCGAGTGACCCTTGATCCGAGAAAAATATCCTAAAAACTTGCTGGATGTAAATGTGTCTTAATCTGATATCATCAAGATTTGAACTCTGAGGATATTGAGAAGCTCTTCGATATATCGAAGATTACGTGGTTTGCCTTAGCAAAACTTTGGACACAATAGACAATTTTATCGAGTCTACTCGATGGGCTCGAGATTCAAATT
Organism: Magnolia sinica; assembly: GCF_029962835.1. Taxonomy (NCBI): domain Eukaryota; kingdom Viridiplantae; phylum Streptophyta; class Magnoliopsida; order Magnoliales; family Magnoliaceae; genus Magnolia; species Magnolia sinica. The sequence goes on from NC_080580.1 coordinate 52,974,598, forward strand.
TCGATGATATCGAACCCTCTATCGATATATCGATAATTCTGTCTAGATATCTTTGTGGTTGCTGGACATCTTATGTCCTTATTTTGATAATATTGAGTGAGCTTTGAGGACATCGACAATAAGGTTCGATTTCATCGAACCACTTGTCAATAAATCGATAAAGGCAGAAAACTTAAAGATTTTTCTGAGTTTAAATTTTTTTTTCTAACCATAATCCCTTAGGGTGTTCTAACCAATTTTAAGGGTTTTAATTACCTGGTGTTTTGGGACATGGGATGTGAGGCTCAAGATTTACCTGTGACAAGTTCGGGCACACATCCAGTTGAGGCAGTTGCTTGATAAATCTTCCTATAGGGCTCTTCTGCCTAGCTAACTCAATGCACACGCTAATTGACAAACCAGGGCACTTTCAATCTCCCCCTTTGTCAATTACATGACAAAACACCAAAATACCCTAGAACAACGTCTAGATTAACACACTAAATTGTGTGTACATGAACTTTACACAATTTTACTAATTTATCTAGTTTACCCATATACACATCAGTAGTTGCTCCCCCCAGCAGCAATCTCCCCCTGTTTCCTTGCAGCTGCTCCCCCTAACACCTACACCACCATCAACAAACAGATACACATAATTTCCCTACGGGATGTGGTTTTATTCTCCCCCTTTTTGTCAGTCATTGGCAAAGGATAACATAACAGTTGATATTGACTGAAGTTTAGATAATATGGGAGAACCAAAAATTAAGGAGCATAAGCACAGTAGATAGATGAACAAGATCATCTCATTTCAGAAAACATATATGCTTATCAGGACAAGAAGAGCAGTGAATAGCAGGTAATCTAAAAATAACGAGCAAGCATCACACGCATAGTTGATAGAAACCAGATAAACCAGAGAGAACAAGGAATTATATTGCCCATGATTGGCAGTAGTATGATCATTCAATCCATACCAAAAAAAATAAAAATCCAGCCCATCCATGGGCACCCAAAAATAAGCACCAGTATCTAGCCCATCCATGGGCATATACATATCAAACAGAAGAACAAAAGAACAAAAGAACCTGTCAGACTGTGCAGGTTAGTATGCTATCACAGACACTCATGGGATCGTAGGGCATTCAAAAAGATACTAATATACATACGTTGATATAAGAGACGAGTGTATGTGACAGATCTCGGATGACAGTACTAAGGCGGAGGAGCAGAGAAGGATGGTGTTGTATCATCGCGTTGGCAGGTGAGCAGATCCACTAATTGTTGCACCGTCTGCTACACTCCATTCACTAGTCGTTCTAAGACAGTGAACCATGCATTCACGGACTCCTTGAGCTGGGTGACATCTCGCTGTATTGCTCCAATCCTATCTTGATGAAGCTTGAACCTTTTTGCATGTCCAGGGTCAGACGGGGGTGGAGCCTGTTGAGATGCAAGAGGGTCATCCTCAGCCATTCCAACACCTTCTGCTGGAGCATCCCCTTCACCACGTTTGCCTTCTTCTTGAATCCCTTCCTCAAATAGTTCTTCGGGAAATTTGTGGAACTTTAAATCCGTCCTTCTAATATTGGTCTTGTTGAAGTGTTGAAGGGGAAGTTTCGAATCGTTTGATATTGAAAGGCTGATCGCATTGCATAGAGAGTTAATGATCTAAGGATAGGGCAAATGCATATCCTGAGAGGTATGGATGGCATATACCAGCTGATGAACAATCAAGGTAGGAAGGCAGATTTTGATTCATGTAGCTACAGAGTAAACTATCATGGCCATGAACCCGGTGAGATCCGAACGATTGGTACTTCTAGGATATACATTGGAGGCAAAGATACCATGCAAAATACAATACCGAGGTTCAATGAACTTTGATTTTAGTGCATTGCCTTGATACCAGAGGATATCATGAGCATGACAGAGAAATTTGGTAACCATGGACCTGGTTTCAGGGCTCTCTAGGTCCAAGTTAGGGAGACCAATGGGTGATAGTGTAAGCCCAAGAATGTTTGTAACCGTTGTAGGAGTGATCTCTACATCATCACCATCAACAGAAACTGTGATGGATTGAGGATCAGACACCGACGAATGATAGGAGGCAAAGAAATGGTAGGTCCGTTCATAGTGATAAGGTCTTAAAATCGAGTAGAGTTAGCCATCCGATTTCGGCTAATAGGGTTTCTAGATTATAGGGTTGTAGGCATGCCCTATCGACCCTTCTTTCAAAAACTAACTTCCGCCCAGTGTATTTTTCTAGTACCAGATTCACCGTGGCAGGAGGAGGCACCGGAGCTTCGGATTAGGACTCGCCGGGTGCGGTCTGTCGTGTTCGCTGATGAGTGGGAGTCCCACGTCCAGTAGCTCTTGCCCTTTCCCTTGGAGCAAGAACTTTCCGTCAGGAGGATCACAAAGATTCTCCAGGCTTAGACGATTTCCCTTTGTCCTTCCCCATTTTTCGATTCTCACAGAAAGGGATTTGAAGAGATTGGAGATAAAGGAGTAGAGTTTCTTTTGAAAATCAGGAAATAACCTAACAAGACCAAGATGGAATCTTGATTGTGAGGAGGGAATGGAAGGAGTATTACCTGATTTGAGGGACGTCCAAAACCCACCGATGAACCTCTGGCTGAAGGGGATGAGTAGGGAGAAAGAAAAAAAACTTTTTAGAAAGAAAATGTGATTTTTCCTGCTCGATTGCCTTTTATCGGGCTGCATGCTTCGATATCATCGAACGTCATTTCGATGATATAGATTGACCCCATTCGATGTCATCGAGACTGTCTTCGATAACATTCTCGATCATGTGACTTCTTGGATTCCAAAGAAGTGTCGATGATATCGATCTGTTGTTGATTTAATCGAGAGTCCATATGTTTTATCGACACACATATCAAAGGTATATATTTTCTTCATTTATCAGCATATCAACAATCTTTTATATATAATAAAGTATCTCTTTATATCAACCAGCTCAGTAAAAAAAAATTTATATAGGCATTGTACAATCCAAAATTATAAACATCAAGATGTTTATATACAAAAGTTGAGGTGAGAGACCTCAGATATAACATTAAGAGTTCAACAAAATTCCATCATTTCAGCAGCTATACAAATCTAGATGCATGATCTGGACTTGTCTTTTCATGCTTAATATTTCAAGGCATATGAATAGAGTGAGTTATTAGGCAATTTTTCTTTTCTTTCACTATCCATTTTGTAGCAGGATTTTTAATTTTGGTGCTTTTAGTTTCTTTAGTTAAGTTTGGCAATTGAATTGTGTTTCCTTGTCTTATAAATTCATTAGTGCTCTTGTTTAGTTCAGCCACTTGATTCAATAATTCCTACATTCCGTTGGTCATTCTAGGTGGTGATGAATGTGTACTTCTCCTATTCATATCCCTAGGTGGACTCTTTACATTTTGTATTGTTCCTCTAGTCGGTCTGTATTTACCGGTATGATTTTGACCAGAATTATGTTGAGTCCATCTAGGTGACATGCATTCAAACTTATAATGACCAGAATCACCACATAAATGACAAATAGGAGTGGTTATTGTTTTACTTCCTGAAGCAGCAGATTTATCAACCATTGGGGCTGCATTTCCAGTTTTTGTTTTAAATTTATCATATCATAAGCCACTCTTATCCTTTCTGGGTCTTCCCATACCTAAGAGTTTTTCTAATTTCTCACTACTCTGGGAAAACTTATAGTTTATCTCAGCTAATTTTCTGGATTCTTTTAAATCAAACAGGAGTGTGATTTTCATTTTGAAGGAGCATGTTTTTATCTTTTAATAGTTCAACCTGTTTGTTTAGTTTGTCAGACTCGGATTTAAGGAAGGTATTGATTCTTTCTAATCTATCATTATCTGAATGATATTGCTGTAGATCATTAATTAGATGAGTATTAATTTTCAAAGTTTTATCCAGATCTTTTTGCAGCAATTCCTTTTTGTTTTCAGACATTCCAAGTCTTTTAAGGATGTAGATGCCATGAATATAGAGTTGATTGTAAGCATCCTGTAGTTTATCATGTTCCTCTTCTTCCTTCTCAGTTTTCTCATTATCAGATGGAAACGATTCAATGGCTTGCAATTCTTCATCATTCTTAGTTTTGATGGGAATGATTGGAGCAGTAGAGACCATAAGAATTTTTAGGAATTTTTGGTCTCCATCACTCTTTGAGTCGCTGCATTCTGAGTTTGACTCTTCTGTATCATCCCATGTAGCTGCCATTGCTTTTCCTTTAGTTTTTCTATTTGGGTAATCAGTAAACAGATGTCCAAACTTTTGACAGGTATAACATTATGGTTCCTTAAACTTTTTACTAGATTTACTTGTAAAATATTTGTTGTTCATCTGTCTTCCTTTAAATGGTCGGCCATGATTTTTCTGAAAGAATTTTTTGAACCGCTGAGCCAATAAAGCCACTTCTTCATCTTCATTTTCTCTTTCACTCTCAATATCTTCATTTATTGTGTTCTTTGAAGTTTTGAGGACAGTGGTTTTGGATTTAGAGGTTTGTTTGAAATGTAGTTCAAATGTTTGTAGGGAACCTACTAGTTCTTCTACTTTCATTTCATCTATGTTTCTACACTCCTCAATGGTTATTACTTTAGGATTGAACCGTTCCTGCAGTGATCTTAGTATTTTCTTACAAATTTTTGGGTTTGGAACTTTTTCACCTAATCCACCCATGGAGTTGCAAATGATATTCAATTTTGTGAAAAACTCCATAAAGGTCTCATGCTCTTCCATTCTGAGACTTTCAAACTGTGATGTTAAGAGTTGCAGTTTGGATTTCTTCACAGTGCGTGTTCCTTCATGGGTTGTTTCCAACAAATCCCATGCTTCTTTGGCTGTCCCACACATACTGATTTGATTGAAAATGTCTTGGGATACACCACAGTAGATAGCATTCATAGCTTTGGCTTTAGATGTTTGTTTTTCTTTATCAAATGATGTCCACATTTCTTTGGATTTCGGTTTGGTGATAGCTGTCCCATTTTCAAGTACTATTTGTTCGGTTGGTGGCACGTATCCTCTTTCAACAATGTCCCAAATATCATGATTCAAAGATCTCAGAAAGTAGTGCATTCTAGCCTTCTTGTATGCATAATTTGATCCATTAAACACTGGAGGTCTAATGATCGATGAGTCCTCTCCTTTGGCCATATTACCAACTTCAGTCAAGATCACTCTCTAGATGATGAAGCCCTTAAGAGAGACCCTCTCTGATACTAATTGAAATTGCGGTAATGACCGCTTTAGTTGAAGTAGGAATATGCCAATATGTCCTAAAGGGGGGTAAATATGACTTTTTAATATTTTATGACAATTTAAATTCCTATCACTCTAATCCTAAAAGCAAGCATACATTAGCATTATGAAGGAGTAACTCTATTAGCTTCCAAGCCCGGTAGAGGATCTAATCATAAAACTCTTTGAGAGATAAATAATATGCAAATCAGTTTATGATAGTTATGATTGTGTGTGTGAAGCGTGATCTCAGATAATCAAGTATGAAAGTATTTAAGGAAATCACATAAGTAATGGAAGACAATAGCAATCTCAAACACAGTCATTTTTATAGTGGTTCGACTACTTGTCAACTCTACTTCTGGTAAATGCACTCAACCCTTTAGTGTACCAGATCTCACTAAGGAGGTTTCACAACAGGTTCACCTCAAACCGGATGTTTTAAATCAAGTTCACCTCAAACCAGTACAACCTAGACTTACGCTAACACAATGTGTCTACACGACATTGTTTATGCTCCCATGAGCAAGGGTCAATACATAACACCCGACTTTTAGGCTACACTGGCCAAGGACCTTCACACGGACCTAAAGGTTTATACTCTCCATAGAGCAAGGGTCAACACAAAGCACCCAAATTTTAGGCCACACTAGCCAAGGACCTTCACAAGGACCTAAAGGTTTATGCTCTCCACAGAGCAAGGGTCAACACAAAGCACCCCCACGTACACTCCCGACGGAGGCCTCCTACAAGGACTTGCAAGGGGTGAGAAACACCTTTGACCCAATCCTAAGAAGGAATGATCACAAGGGTCCTCTGGACTGTAATTTCTTATAGATAAGTAGATGAGCCCCATTTAGCATATTGTTGAAGATTTCCTCCTTTGATGACAAAGAATCTTCTGCTTTCTTGAACCGTAACTCAGAAGATATACCAATACATGGCGACGGGTTGGGTCAAGGTTATAATGGAATCCTACTCTATTAAATGTTTTCCTATAAGGGAGATAGAGCGATTCCAATCATTTATGCATTCAAGACATCCTAGCTTAATGATTTGCCAATAAGGTGGTAGCTGTAAGATCCTTGAACGCGGAAGTTCATTCCCCAATCCACTCTATTGTATGTCAATGATGAGGGTGGATTGGAGGATGAACTCCCATGAGAGAAAAAAGCTTAGGGTATATGATCTAAGGTTAAACACACAAAAGCACTCTCTATTTTCTCTCTCAAACAACCAAGGTCAAGCTCTCATTAAATAGGAAAAAGGTTTCAACAGATATAAAACGGTCATATTTTTTACAGAGTTCGATATCATCGAGCGTATACTCTCGATAGCATCGACTAGCCGCTCGATGACGCGAACTCAAATGTAAAATGCTTTTGAAACCTTTTGCTAGTTGGTTGAGAAAATTGAACATGAGTCGTTGTCATCAGATTTTGAACTCTGATTTCATTGACACGAGGTTCGATTCCTCGATATTTGAAAATGTGAGAGACTTGACTTTGAAGGTTTTTCAGGAACAGATATGATCGAGCTTCATGCAATATCATCGGAATTTGAATATCGATGATATCGAGGGCAGTGTCGATTCATTGATAATTCCAAGGAATTTTCATATAAGTTTGCGGGACAGTTTCTGTCCACTTTCGATGACATCGACCATGCCTCGATATGATCGATATTTGAATATCGATTTTATCGAGTGAACCTCAATCTGAGAAAAATATCCTAAAAAACTTGCTGCATGTAAATATGTCCTAATCCGATATCATCGAAGGGCTTCCGATATCATTGAGATTGGAACTCTAAGGATATTAAGAAGCTCTTCAATATATCGAAGATTACAAGGTTTGCCTTAACAGAACTTTGGACACAATAGACGTGATGTCGAGTTTTTCAAGTCTACTCGATGGACTCAAGATTCAAGTTTTGATGATATCGAATACTCTATCGATACATCGATAATTCCGTCCAGATATCTTTGTAGTTGCTGGACATCTTATGTCCTCATTTCGATAATATCGAGGGAGCTTCGAGGACATTGACAATAAGGTTCAATTTCATCGAACCACTTGTCGATAAATCGAAAAAGGCTGAAAACTTAGAAATTTTTCTGAGTTTGAAAAAAGTTTTCTAACCATAATCCCTTAAGGTGTTCTAACCAATTTTAACGGTTTTAATTACCTGGTGTTTTGGGACATGGGATGTGAGGCTCAAGATTTACCTGTGACGAGTTCGGGTACACATCAAGTTGTGACAGTTGCTTGATCAATCTTCCTATAGGGCTCTTCTGCCTAGCTAACTCAACGCACATGCTAATTGACAAAGCAAGGCACTTTCAATGTTATATCCTATTCCTAACCATTCCTGGGAAAGTCAATTAGGAAGGGACACGTGTCATTGCACAATAGATATATAGTATGCGTAAGATCCATAAGAATATTTGGAGCACTTTTTATGAAATTACAGTTGATGATGGTTGAGGTGTTACACATCATCTATATATGAAGCGTGTCCAAGAAACTCGAAAGCAGGACATGGTTCGACGAGAGAAGTAGTTACCAAGACTTGTGCCAAGGAAGAATCTAGAAGGCAAAGTGTAACACCTTGGATTTCTCCTATTTTGGATTATCAAAATCCTTAAATTATTATTATTATAACTAGCCTACATTGTCATTTACTAACCTTTGATGCTCGAAATGAGCCTATACGCGGCTGGTAACGATAAAGAATTGTACAAATAAGATTGATCAACCGTAGAAAACCAACGAATCTGACCGATCACTTAAACATCGAGTTTAGCCTCATAATTTGTTCATCTAGGGCCCAATATCTAACCGACCCATCTCTGACTAATCAAGATAATCATAACCAAATTAAAGATCTACCCAAAGCTGAGTCAGCTATGGCTCGGATCTTGACTAATGAACCAAATAAACCCAATCACTCATTTAGCCTAAAAATGAACAATCTAGAGTGATCATGACCAAATAACCATTTTTGCTAATTTCAAATAGACCACACTGTGAACTTAGTTAATCCAAACCCTAATAACTGTACCCAAGAAATCTCCCTACCCAATTTATTCCAAAAATGCCCCGATTACCCGAATAAGCTCTAGACTGCTTGTTAGTGGGCCACTAGTTTCAAAATTATAGAATAATGTCCATCTTATTGGGCTTGACGTCCATTGCGAGCGGTGGGCCCAAACGATGCCCTAAACTGCACAACTTGGACCATGAAGGTAAAGCTTAAAAAGTGTAACTCTCCAAGACCTGAAATCTGAAACTTAAGTGAGTTGGCCCTGCCACTAAAACGGTGAAGTTAAGACTTTCCAACCGTTGAATTGCAATCAAACTTGGGCCATGAGTCAAGGATATTTCCTTGCTCATATCCGTATAATAATTGTGGGCCCAATCGATCATAAGTGACCGTTAATAGCAAATCAGGTCCCTACGATCAATTGACTCATCCGTTTGCCACCAAACTTGAGACAACTCTTCATTTGACTATGAGACACCTATTTAATAGCACAAATGGGCTAGGGGGCCACAAGGATAGCCTCAGAGGCCAAAAATACACCTACCAAGGGTATATGCATTAGGTCTCGCCTTCCCAGGGCCAAATATGATAATTTCCAGGCTATATAAGTTCTAAAAATCCTCTCCCACCCCCTCATACGAATTTTCTAGCAAATGAGGGAGGGAGAGAGAGAGAGAGAGAGAGAGAGAGAGAGAGAGGAGAAAGAGGAGAGAGTGGTAGGGGAGAGTAGCTCAAAGGGTGGGAATTGAGAGGATTCCCTCTCCCACCATGACCTCACAGAGGAAACCGCATCTCCTCCGCCATAAGAGGGGATTTGTTGTGATCCAAAAAGGTAACCACCCTATCATCTCCCTAATTCCAGCAAGAGAAGCCACATTCATGTGTCCTATCATACAAATCTATTTGACACAGGCTCCGATGTGTCAACCCACGAGTCCGGCACCTTAAAAGCCACTCCGCGAGCCTTCAGCAACCCCTTGGTGCGGGCTATTATCCTTAGGTGGCCGTTTATCAAATCTAGGATAAATTTTAGTGATTGTGGTTGTTAATTTGCTCTGTATGTTACTTGCATAGAGTATAATTGAATAATTGAATTTTGGGCATGGATAATTTCTAGATAGGGAAGAAATGTTGGTCCCTAATCACCCCAATACTTGCATTGTCTGATTTTTCCATCAATTATGGAATTCCAAGCATGATACCCCCAAATCTTGAATTCAATATGAAGAATCCTGCTACATGATCCCTCATATGCGTGAATTATGTAGATTAACTGTTAAATTTACTCCATGTATGTTTAATTTTCTCTGAAATCAGTCATTGTACTCAATTCTCCTATGATTTTTAAGTAACTTAGGATTGGTGTACATGTTTATCTAGAATTACACTGGATATTGTAAATCCACGACTCTTTGTGCTAATAACGGATGTGTTTTATCATTATGCATGCCTAGTTCTCTCGCAATTAGAAGTAGATCGACTTCTACTTTAAATTAATTCACTATTAGACTGCCCCCTTTTCGAATCGGTTAGCAATTTCTCAACCCACATCGGTAGCCCCTTTGGTAGGGCCGCCCAAGGGCTAATTTGACCCAACTAGTTAAAAAATGGATAGTCGGCAGTAGTTGGACTACGCGGGATGCTGCTCCCAATGCCGTACAATTCATAGTTCGTCTAGAGGGGACGAATTGGCTCCCTAGCTGGCCATCCATGTTCGTTAACCATGTATGTACACGCTTGCCTGAATCTGGAGCACCCCATACCTTTGAGAGGCCATTATTAACCATTAATGATATGATCCCCAAGACTCGTGAGTCGGACATGGTGGTATGTGACACTGTGTCTGAGCTGTCGACCTATGCTGGGGTGACGAGCCTCCCTTAGTAACCAGTGAGCAATAAGACTCGAGAGCCGAGCATAGTGGTATGGGACACTATGTCCGTGCTGTCGGCCTACATCGGGGTGACGAGCCTCCCTGTAGTGACCAGCGAGCTTAGGAGGTGATAGGTCATTATTCGAACGACCCCGTCAAATTACTCGGCCGATGGTCCCGTGTCAGATTTTTGTTCGAACAACCTGCGTATGAATGAAATTAGGCGACGAGTCATTCCTTATGGTGATTTGGTTATGTAACAAGCCCACATCTCGGAACTGAGTGATCATATTCAGTGTTTGGGTGACGACCCATACCAAGTTGATTCTCATACATTTGGGTATCATGCCTTACCTTTGAAATTATTGATTTGTGAGACAGATGGATGATATCTAAATTTAGATTATGGATCGCAAGCTCATAGCTGCTACGGTCGCTTTCAGCCAAGTGATCTAGATAAGGCTATTGATTAAATAGAGGTGTTTTAGCCTCTAATCTTGCTGGATGAACAGACTTAATTAAATACTCGGCTAACATCCCACCATCACATTTCATTAGTTAAGATTGGCGATTCGGCAATCGAGGTCGCATTGAGGGAGTGTTGGGCATTGCGATCATTAAACATTGTCGCTTAAGGGAGTGTTGGAAGTAAGGGCATGCATCATATCATAAAACCATGCATATGCATTAAAAAGAGTGGTTAGGATTCTATGAATGATTGCTTTTCACTAACTTTGTCTATGTATTTGATAATATGCGTAACTTATTGATAATGGAACCACTGAGTTAGCTACTCACTCCCACTCTGGGACGATGTTTTAAAATAGCAACCAGAACCTATCTTAGATGTAGGTGTTATAGAGCTCGATGTGCTGGATGGGGCAAGCGTGGACGATGAAGAGGAGCTCTCTTATTTTCAGACTTTTAGCGGATTCCCATAGACCGCCTTAGGACTTGTGATGGGGCCCCACGGCAGGGATTTGTACATCTTTTGGATTATGTATTTTGTAGGACATGGTCCCTCACATTCACTTACATTGTCTTTTTGTTAGATCTGCTTACTTCATGATAGTTGCACATGTGTTTACTATTTTAGTCTTAATTTATGTTGCATGGTCCACTTAAATTTCTCCATTGCTTATGAAACAAACCAATTATGCATATTTAGAAACCCAGTAGGGCATAAGTGGCACCCAGGAATTCGAGAGCCGAGTACCTACTCGACCCCCCTGAAATTTGGGGCATTACACAAAGTATTGCTGAAGCGGTTGCTATACCCGTCAGACGTGGGAAGACGCATCTATATTGATATCTCAAAGAAATCTATAAATAACAAAGGAGTTCAATGAAGAAAAATGTCTCATACTAACCCAATAAAATAAATAAAATCTATTAATTATCATTTATGTTCCTTAGCATAATCCATCCTTTATATTTCTTAGTGCAACTAGTAGCTTAATCTTACATTCGGAGTAGCAGTAATCTAGTACATGTAATCCTTAGCAGTAATCCAAGTCAACACCCATACGCTGAATGATTTCCACTGAAATATAAGTAGTTCCTCTTCAAGAAAGGTGCTTTACAGTTCCTCCCTACAGTCGACTGTAAGTGTTTCCTTTTTGTTTGGTTTTTATATTTGAAGTCCTTTTATACGAAAGGCAAGGTGTATTCTCAGAGGATGAATCCTACCGTCCGATAATCGCTTGATCATTTTAAACAACATCTTATGAGTGGCTAAATATGTGATCGGTCTTCTCAAATTTTTTTCATGTACGGTCAATTCTGATGCATCGTCCTATCTTGGAGCTAGGGTCAAAGCTGTTCGGTTGGAATCAAGCCACACAATCGGTTCGGGCATTCCCTTGCACATCACACATGAACAAATTCTGAAACTGAGAGGCAACAATATTCACCTAACTAGTTCAGTAAGAAATGTACAATAACCAGGATCTTTTGTGGCAATAAAAGTCATGAACCTTTCGTAAATCAACCATGTATGCAGATAAGCAAATCAACCATGCATCACCAATTCAACCAAGCAAATCAACTATGCTCAACAATCCAACGGAGCGACTAGATCTTACATGGCTCAACATGTTAGGAACCTTTTACAAATCAACCATACTCACCTAATTACTCCCGCGAGACGACAAATCAACCATGCACGTCGGTGAGCAAATCAACCATGCATCATCGATCTATCATTCAGTCTAAAATCAAATCCAAAATATATGTATTTTATGATGATATAATGCAAATCAATTCTCAAGCACTCGTAATGTAATTCAACAATTAAAGTTCAAGTGCACCATGATTATGATGCTTGTAATATACACGAATGAACAACTTAACTAAAAATCCATACGCAATCGAAAACACAAGAGATTAACTATGCAATAAATTGTAACAGCATGAGATTAAACATAATTAAGAGAGCACACAAGAGTAAGGATTCAACATATTAAATATTCAAATTATTCTACAAGAGGAAACTCCAATGAATAAAATAATGCAAGGAATGTAAGACTTTATGCAGAATTGAAAAAGGACATTATTGTGCATTGAGTATGAAGATCAAATGAATGAAATAGTGTACCTGGTTGCGACGCTATTGTCATAGGCTTGATGACGCAGTCTTCCTCTCCTTACACCCTTAGAGAAACTCTAATGGGATTCTTGCTTCTATTGATGTGTTGGATTGGGGACCCAGCCCTGTTTTATAATTACAGAGGGTAGAGGAGTTTGAAACCCATCAAAACTCCTCTCCCTAAAGGCTCCACACGAATTTAGTAATCCCAATCCCACTTGGATACCATATGTATATTACAGCTATAACATTCCATCCCTTACACGAATTCTAGAAACATCACAACTTAGTGGGGTTCACTGGTGCACCCGATCAAATTATCCAACCCTTAAGACAATCTAGACTGTTAATCAATGAGGCCCACCTCATAGAATTCTAACGCTCTCCCACTTTGGCCAAATTGATCAATGTTAATGATTAATCTTTTGAAAACATTTTAAAAATCTATTTTAAGAAAAAATCCAAATGGTTAACCAATTTGTTTATTGGATAATACGGGTAATGCTATAACAATCTGGTCCATCATGACTGTTAGTATCGAATCGTGGTAGTCATCACAACATTTAATCTAAGTGAAGTGAGACTAAGCGCGATGCAAATACTATTAGTCTTGAGGACATAGATCTGGAACTAGAAAGTATGGTATAAGGATTATATACCATAATCCATTACCATAGACCGAGGTGCAACGTCTTCGGCCAGGGAAGTGTGAGCAATGGCCGACAGGTATAGTATAAAAATCTTACCCTCGACCCCGTACTATGCCTAGGCTAACGGCTAGGCTGAGGCTAGCAATAAGATAATTAAGAACATCTTGAGGAGATACCAAACTATCCGAGGCTCTCTGGGCCTACAAAACATCACCTCGCACCAATACTAGAGTGAGCCAACTTGCATTAACTTATGGACATGATGCGGTCGTACCCCTAGAGATCACGATACTGTCACTGCGAAACTCATATCAGGCCAAGTTAACTCCTCTAGAGTTCATAGAGGCAATGTTGGTCGAACTCAAGGGATTAGACAAGGTCCGTATAAGGGCTTTAGATTGGATCGTGCCTAATAAAGCGGTTGTAGTGTGTGTATAATAAAAAGGTGAAAGGAAAGTCTTTCGGAGTAGGCAATATAGTTTGGAAAATGGTACTGCCAATCAGTCAGAAAGATTGATCCTTAGGCAAGAAATGGTCACCCACATGGGGAAGGACTGTATGTCATTGAGCGGCTCCTTAGGGGAGGAGCCTATGTCCTGAAGGACATGGACGGGAAGGTTGCAAGGGCTCCTAAAAACGGCCGGTTCTTAAAACCCCACTTCCCTTCACTGTGGGAAGTCATAAAAAATCATATCGAGGAGAGTTAGAAAAATAAATAGTTTATTTGAATAAAAGCCTTAGAATGAGGGCCAATTGATTACAGAATAATTTTTTTAAAAAAAGGAAAGAGAGGAAGAAAATATTTAGCAACGGTCAGGCTACAAGTGGGTTGATTTGAGTTCTTGAAACCTTTTGGCAGCCGATGCTTTCACCTCCACCGCCATCTTTCACCTCTCGATCCATGAGGCATGTTGGCACACGAGCTCTACGGAGGAGTGGTCGATCAATGCGAGAGGCTAGGAGAGGATTGCATACTCCAAATCAAATGACTTCTTTTCAGCTTTGCTGGATTTCGCACGGTCCTAATAGAGCACTATCTGGGTCTCAATGAATGCGACCAGCTCCTTATTTTCAGGTCGATCATTGTTCAGGTAAAGTCGATGGGTCTCGACCAAGTCGGCAGACAGATTGTTACACGTGATCTTCATTAACCATAACATTTCCTCAGTAAAGCAATGTTTGCAAGTCCAGTGTAGTTGGTTCTTCCAAGCTGCATCATGACATGCTGGCAGAGCTCTGGATTCAGCGTCAAGGGTTGACAGACACGATAGTGAAGCAATACAATGTTCAAACTCTCATTCAGCCTTGGAGTATTCTTCTCCAAGTTGTCGAAGTTCCGAAAGAATGTTTAGAACCTCATGTGGGGGCTTGAGATCTTCAAGAAGCTCAACGACATCCCTAAAGAAGGGATAGGGGTTGTGTAAAAAGGAAGAGTGTGAGAAGGACTCAAGCCCTTCTGCGAAGATTTCTTTCATAATTTTAATCGACAAAGAAGAGAAATCCATAAGGGTTAAAGTAGTGGTGATAGAATTCCTGGTTTGAATTTGCTCGCGATGTATTTCGAATCTTGAGGAGTGCTTTTATAGACTATAAATTTAGCAATTAATGTGCATTGGATAGGGTGTGATGGTTGGGAACCCGAAACCAATGGCTATCGCATAGACTCATTTCCGAGATCATGGGGAATATAGCGAAAGAAATGGGATCCCCTCAAAATACATGGCACCGTTAATGGGACTGAGTCAACGCATGTGTGTAAAGAGGAAAATAGCTAAGTACTGTGCGGCCGTAGGGTAGCATAGGAGTTCAACCGATGGTTAAGTTACCGCCAAGCATCCTATGGATAAATACTTAAGTGGTAGTATCGAAAAAAAAAGGTGCATCCAATGTCCTAAACAAAACGAGTCAAGTTTATTGATTATTTACTGCTCCACCGATCATTGACTACATTATAACAGAAAGAAAATAGAAGCAAGAAGCTTAAAGGTGGTAAAGTGCCTTAGATCTTCATCTTCTTAAACTCCTCGAGGAGAGCCTACATCTCTGCTTCATTCTTTTCCTTAGATGAAGCCCAGCTAGCCCCTTCTTTTATGATAAGTGGCAAGAGATGGAGCAACTAATCAATATGAAGGGAGCTTAAAGAAACCGCATTTTTGGCTGCTTTCTTGGCATTATAACTTGCCTTTGACCGCGTCTGATACAGCGCAATTTGTTCATCCAGGAATGTTAGGTCATCAACGATGCTCATCTCCTTGGAGAAGTAGGCACGTTCTAGCTCTTCCAATTCCTCCATTAGCCCAGCTTGGTAGGACGACAACATCCTTAGCATGGTCCGATTGAATTGGTGTGTTTGGATACATTACAATCTCTCGTGCCAAGTTATTCATGTTTACTGCTCATCGTTGAAGAGTCATCTTTCACCACGGCTTGCTATCGGAGGTATGTTGCATTCACCTAATTAGTAAAAGTTAGTTTGAAGTATTGATTCCTCATGGCATACAGACATTTCAGTTTATGGATAAACTTCCCGAGCGTAACGTTTGATTCAACCATGGATGAAGTATGTATTGCAAAACCATTTGCATCGAATAACAGGCTGGAATGTGAATATTCCTTCGGGCCCCATTCAAAATTTTCCTTCAAATATGACTCAGCACTTGAGATAAGGGCGGGAGTACTGGAAGCCGTTGAGACATGTTAAGACCGTGAAGAAATGAGAATATGGAATTGGAATAGGCATCGGATAATGTTTAAATAGGTGCTCCTGACACCCACGATCTAGCACTATAGTAGCGATAATATCATCATACGTTCCTAGTAATTAGGAACATGGAGCGGTTAAGGCATGAAATACGAAAGTCGTCCATGTTTTTCGAATTTTATGAGAAAGTCGACAAGTAAGTCAAGCAAAGTAACGAAAAGAAAAGCAAAAGGGTGATGAAGTATAAAATGGCTCAACAATTGTTCATATAATATAAAAATTATTATAATCAAAACTCAACAATAAAAAATCATTGCAACGAGTCCTTCGCCATCTCTAGATGTCCCTTGGTCGCCTGCAGTGAAGCTTCTTTCTTAGCTGCAGACTGAAGAAGTCGATCGAGGTCTGCTGTTTGGGAGTCCATAGTAGTGGCCAATTGCCAAATTTCCTTTTTGTGTTGTAGATATTCTGCATGCTTCCCTACATATTCTTGCTTAAGTGTAATTAGCTTTGCTTCTAGGCTCATAATCCTAACTTCTAGATTTTTTAAGTCGACCTTGGATGTTTTCATTGCAGTTTTTTGGCCTCGACCTCCTAGATGGTGGTTTGTGTAGAGATCCTCGTGGACTCGGCCGTCACTCGTTCAGTCTTAAGATGACTGATGACGACACCGGCGTGATAAAAAGTCTTGAGCAGCCCCTGGAACTCCTGGAGGATAGGCACCTTGCTGGCCAGAGCAAAATCCATCCAAGAGAAGACACGATATAGTTCGACTCGACCAACTCGATGTCAAGGGACCCCTCTAAACCCTTCCACAAAAGAACATAGAGTTCAACCCTTACATCTTGCAGACCACTGGAGGGAGAGGGAGATTCAGCCATGGTCGCCTCCCTAGCTAAGACTCTCCGAAAAGAAGATATGATATCGTCCATAAGAGGAAGGTCTTCGCTAATGGAGACAGGAGCAGTTTCAGCAAGAGTCGTCTCAACAACTTCGACCGTGGTAGGCTAAGTAGTTTTGGACGAAATTGCCTCAACAACTTCGACTGCGGTAAGCTCAATAGTTTTGGCTAAAGTTGTCTCAACAACCTCGACTACGGTGACCGCGATCTTCTTGACCTCAACCATGGTCCCTTCGATCTTAACCATCCCTTCAGCTACCTCTTCGATGGCTACAGCCTTAGGCTCGATCAAAGTTGCAATCTCCTCAACCGTTATGGGAGCTGGTCCCGCTGGGAGGAGCATCAGTAAAAGTGGAAGATTCGCGACTAAGGGTTGAGGGGGGAGGCACCACGGTTGTAGGACTCTGGGAAACTTGAATCATGTACTCCGAGTCATTGGGAAGATTGCTGACTTCAGATGGATTATTGATAGGTAGACCTTTGGCACTAACTGTTGTTTTTGAATTAATAGTCAGGATCTCAGTAATCACAGAGTCGGGGACCCTTGGGATTACTACTGCTATTGCAGTTGTTGTTATTGTTGTTAACTATTGTTTTTTAGGCTGGGCATTGACCATCTATCTTTCGGTAGTTGTCAACTCCAGAGTAACTATAAGAAGAACAG
The DNA here is from genome assembly GCF_029962835.1 of Magnolia sinica. Taxonomy (NCBI): domain Eukaryota; kingdom Viridiplantae; phylum Streptophyta; class Magnoliopsida; order Magnoliales; family Magnoliaceae; genus Magnolia; species Magnolia sinica. The sequence continues at coordinate 52,992,272 of NC_080580.1, forward strand.
AAAAACAGTTAATGGGTGCAAAAGCAAAAAAATCAATACATGCAAATATATGTGAAATTGCGGTAGAACCACTACTATTAAAGTATGAATATATGTCCAAGTGCCCCGGGGGGGTGAATAGGACTTTTAAAACTTTAATCCTTCTTAACTGTAAATTCTACTAATTTTAAGATGGGTTATGTATGATTATCAAGAGGTCATTAATATTCAACTTCTAGGATAGTGGAAATCTAAGTGTTGCATTATATCAAATATGTATTGTGCATAATGTAAACATTCAAACAGTCAATACATATAGACAAGATCAATAATCACAAATGCAGCAATATATAGTGGTTCGACTACTTACTATAATCCTGGCTGATGCACTCCACCCTAGAGTGTGTCAGATTTCACTATCTAATGGTTTTAAATCAGGTTAATCATAAACCTTTACAACCTATATAAGGTTAGCTAAGGAGTCTACATAAGACAACCTTAGGAGCCTTCACAATGCAACTCGCAATGCCTACACAAGGTAATGGGTCGTACATAAGGACACTATACGTATTCTCCGGTCAGAGGCCTACAAAAGGTCTTAGCGAGTTTGAGAACAAGCTCTAAAACCAAATCCTATACAATGAAGAGGCATCAGACTCTTTGGACTCTTATACTTACTTGTAATTGAGTGAGCCCCTTGTCAGTACATGTTGAAGAAGATCTTTTTGTTGATGAAGAGTCTTTAGCTCCCTTGAACCGCAACTGTTCATTTGATGCTCCAATCAATGCTCTGAGGTTGTTGGTTTAGGGATTTGTCTGATCTTCTATAATAAATGATTTGTCTTTAGAATTTAGAGAAGATTCCCATGAGTTAAGCATTCAAGGGTTCCAGCACAATGATTTACCATTAAAGGGTGCTACTGGAAACTCAATAAATGCCAGAGTTCATAACTCAATCCAAGTAATGAAGATGATAGTAAATGCTTGTGCTATAGATTGAATGATGAACTCTTATGGGAAAAAGGGCTTGAGGATGAGGGTATTAAATTTCACAATAAATCTCGCAAGCTCTCTTCAAATCTTGCTCACTTTTTTCAGGAAGCAACCCAAACTATCTATAAAGACAAATCCCAACGGATAAAAAATGGGTAGAAATCTGACATTGTTGATGCTATTGAATGGTCTTCGATGCCATCGAAAGTTGAAGTTCGATGTTATCAAACCTACTTTGATTGCTTCGATTACCTACACTAAGATATTCAGTTGGGTGTAGGACAGATTCTGTTCGATCTCATCAAGCACATTTCGATGTCATCGACGTATACTTCGATGTCATCGAGGTGTGTTTCGATCCCATTGGAATTTTCTTTAAGAAATACACTTTGGTTGCTAGACAGTTTTGTCCCCTTTTCGATGTAATTGATCATACCTTCGATGTTATCAAAAATTGAAGTTCAATGATATCGAAGGGTCTTCGCTATGATCGAAAATATTAGGTTTTCCTTGAAAGCTTGCTGGACAAACTGTTCCTTATATCGATGCAATCGAACAGTCTTCGATGCCATCGATAACTTACTCTCGATGTTATCGAAGAAGGTTCGATTACACCAAGGAACACTTGGAGTATTTCAATCATGGAGGGAGAGCCCTTAGTCAATTTAATCAAAGTGGGTTCGATGCCATTGAAATTTGAATTTCGATGTCATTGAACTTCATTCGATGTAATCGACAATACCCAGCATTTGTTCAGTTTATTGCTGGACTGTATGGGCCTGTTTTTGATGCAATCGAACCATGTTTGATTCCATCGAAGTTATCCTCGATTGCAAATTGATGCAATCGTCAAGACATTGATTTTTTTAGTATAGTTCAACCTTCCTCCAATACTCAAGGTGCTCAAACCAAGCTTTCCAGAAGATATTCAAAAATAGTTCGTGAGTAAGTTAGGTTCTTATGGGGCATATACCTATAAGGATTTGTTTAGGTAGATGAGGCTTAGTTTACCTTTTAAGTACGTTTTCATCTTAATGAGTCTTGAACTTGTAGTCTTTAATCTTCAATTTGGGGCTCACTTGACAGATAACCTTATCATTCACTTATATTGACAAACAAGGGCACTTTCAATATGAGCGAGTGACATCCACGTAGGTCGAATTGAACAACGTAGATGATGGGTCGATCTATAACGGCCTAAGATTTTTTTATTACGATCGCCAACGGACTAATGGAAGTAGGGAATGGTGGTGGACTAGGACGATAAGGCATGAGATACTTCTCATCGTAGGGAAGATTAGGATTATTCAATCTCTATCTATTCCACCACCATTTATTCTAGCACATATTAAAATGAGCTTCTTGATGCTGTTTTAAGCCCTCTTCGATCTCCTTCGAATAGTCAGCAATAATGAGACCGAGTGAGTACTTGGTTTTGAAGTATGTTTCGAAAGAAGATATGGTCTTGGTCAAAGTACCTGACGGTTGGTGAGGCCTTGCAGATGCTAGTAGAGGTCGATCGTCTATTATTGGAGATGGTTTGAGAGGACTGACATGCTGGAATGAGAGAACAGGAATTTTAGGGGGTTGATTGGGAAGATCCCCGAATTAGAGATCTTCTTTGGGCTGTCTGTGGCTGTTGAGCAGGCGCTAGAGCATCAAAATCCTCCCTCAAGACCTCTTGTCTTGCTGGGATAGTAACCTCAGTCATTGGAGCTGGAGCAGGAGAGGTAGCAGCCTATCTGGTTTTCAGCTTGTTCGTTGTCTTCTTGGCAGGTGGGGCAACCGATGAAGCAGTAGTTCTCTTTTTGCTTTTCACCTCTAATTGTGAGATGAATTGGTAGATAAGCTCGGCCACATCCTTGACACCCAGCAGCCTGGTATAGTGAATTTCCCACCATGTAAGGAAGTTATCCATCGCTTGTAGAAGGTGAGGATAGCTGGGGAGCACCAGAGCATTTGCCCCTTTCCGATACATAGTATTGAGAGGTGTGGAGGTCTGCATTAGTCACTATGAGATGGTCATAGGGTGTGTAAGTGCTTATACTTAAGCATAATTAAGATTGTCAAATTTCATAGTCCTGAAAGGAACACAAGCACTCATGAAGATACTCTTCGACAACTCATGAAGAACTGTTATTGACTCGATTAAGCATCTCAAGAAAGATTCAACATCTCAAGCATAAAAGGATATGATTCAAAGATCGGAACACTTCATATGAGTCAACCATCAGGTGGTATAACCTTAGATTGATCCTAGGTTAGGTATATTTCACATAACATTATAATGAATACAATTTCAAGTAAAATACACTTTAGTTAGGCCAGCCAACATCTGGTTCGGCCAGCCTAACTACCTTCGGCTAACCCAACATAATTTGTGTAAGTTTACAGATTGACAAAGATTTTCCGTGGCAAGTTCGGCCATCCCAACCTTGGGTTCAGCTAGCCAAAGATGAGCACTCGGCCAGCCCAACTATGCTCGGTCAAGTTTTTGGTATGTAAAGATTTCGGATCTTAGGGAGATTCGGCCCGTCGAACCCTGTATTCGGCCAGCCGATTTAGCTTGGCCCAATCAAATTTTTGAAAGATCTTATCCTGAGAAATCTGAGAACCGTTGGAACACAATCGTTGGAACTCGGTTAGCCGAACTGACAATCAGGCCAGCCGAATTTCCAAATCCTTTAGCTATAAATAAAGGCATTCTCTTATTCATTTATATAACGAAAATCTGTGAGAAGCCTCCTCAAAGAAAGAGAGAAAACCAAGCCCTCTTTAAGCTATTTGTGCGGTAATTCTATTAACTTATTTTATTCTCTTTCTCATGTTAGATTTAATTATTTTGAAAGAGAGTTATCTAAACTCTACTTGAGATTAAGAGAGTAGCATTTGCAGTAATCAGGGCTTTGTTTATATATTGAAAACACATTAGATCCTTATATTCTTTTTGGGTTGATCTTATACACGGCTTCATCAATATCCCAAGAAAGAACATCGCTGCAACAATCAAGCTACAATAATGTCTTTGACTCACCATTTGAAGATAAGTATTGTATTTACATTCATTACATTTTGGATTTTTTTTGAGATAACCCAAAAATCTCAGCAAGTTGTTTTATGGTGATCCTATGAAAATCACAAAGTGGGTTTTGTTATGATAGCTCATGAAAATCATAAGAACTGTATACGGTTAATAAGGTGACCTCGTGAAAACCTTGAAATAGTGAAAGCTAAAATTACGAGGGTAGTGATTTTGGGAGTGGAGTAAGTGTGGGTTTAAGCACCGAACCACTATAACTCTTTTGTGCATTGTCGTGATTATTTTTTATTCTCTATATTGTTTTCTTGTGATTGATTAGCTCTTGCTAAATTTGATATTTTAATTTCAAAGACGTCATGAAATAAGGTTGTCCTTCCTAAATCTTTTAGGTGAAGGTTGTCCTACGAACTATTTGATATAAAGAATTCAAAACTCTAAGCAATTGAGTATAATTGTTTTATTATTCCACATTGTATTGAAATATTTTGTATTGTCTTATTCACCCCTCCTCTAGGACATCTATAGCTTATCCTTTCAAGTAGTATCAGAGCGAGGTTGCTCTTTTTGGGATTAACCTCCTAGAGCAAGATCCAGAGCTATTAGAATGTCAAATTTTGATAGTTTGTCCATTACGAGGCTACCTCCTTTTGATTACTCAAATTATGCCTATTGGAAAGCTAGAATGAGGATTTTTCTAAAATCGATTGATGAAAGTTTGTAGCAAGCCACTTTAACTAAATGGACCCCTCCAACAATGGAAGTATTGGCTGAGGATGGAACCACGTCCATGAAAGAAACCGCTTATACCTTTTGGACTACAGTTCAAAAAAGTGAAAGTAACGTTAATGCAAAAGCTTAAATGCAATCACTTGTGCTATATCAAAAGATGAATTCAAAAGAATCATCTCTTGTGATACAACAAAACCAGCATGGGATATTCTTGAAATGATACATGAAGGGACTAACATTATCAAAAGTCTAAAATCCAAATCCTCACAACTAAGTTTGAGAAAATTCGTATGGTAGAAAGTGAGTCATTCATGGATTTCTATACGAAACTAAATGACATTGTTAATTCAATGCGGGATTTTGGAGAAAAAGTCCCTGAAAGCAAGGTTTACGCTAAAATATTGTGATCACTTCCTGACAGGTTCAATTCCAAAGTCACTGCTATACAGGAATTGATAGATACTGATGTTATGAAAGTTGAGGAATTAGTTGGATCTCTACAAACCTATGAGCTGAATTTCAAAGCTCCTAAAAACAAGTCCATAGCCCTTAAATCCTCAAAATCTAAATCCAAAGATACAAATGTAAATTTTAATAATGAGAAAAATGAGGATGATATGGCAATGTTGGCTAAATTTTTTTATAGAATTTTTTTAAAAAAATAAAAAAATAGAACAGATTTTCAAAAACTGGTTGACAAAAGAAAAGGAAATCCAAATTTTTGGAAATCAAAATATAAAGACACCTAATGCTTCAACTATTCTAAATTTGGGCATCTAGCTTCAAAATGTCCTAAGAAGGATAAATCTATAAGAAGAGACATGATTGCCACTTGGGATGAATCATCAGAATTCGAATCCAATTCAGAAACTGACGAATCAGACCAAGAAACTGAGAATGATCAAAATGCCTTCATGACCATAGCTAAAATCGCTTCTTTAGAAGAAGGTGAAACTTCTGATTATGAAACTCTTGGAAGTGATTCTGAAAATGAAGAAGATCTTAAAATCGCTTATCATGCCCTTTACAAAGAAAGTTGTAAGATTGCGGCTAAAATGAAAATTCAGAAAGAAAACTTTGCTAATCTAAAATTAGAACTTGAAAAATCAATTATGTAAAAATCTCATTTTTTTGATTATTTTGAGAAAACCAAACTGGATTTAAGTTCAAAAATTTCTGAAATTCAAAATCTCAAAAGTGAAAATGAAAATTTAAAATTAGAAGTTGCTTGCCTTAAGACTTTAAAAGATACTTGGATATACACCCAAGGTGACCAGAGACTTGAAAAACTATTAATTGCATCTCAACAAAGTAGCGACAAATCTAGCTTGTGATATATCAAAAGTCACACAAAAAATTCTAAAAATTTTGCTCCCATATTTTTAAGAGGAGAATCTTCAAAGTCTAAAGAAGAAACTATGAATGAAGTATAGAAAAATGAAAAATCATTTAAAAAACCTTCTAATCCAAAAACTAATACCAACTACCATAAATATCAAAGGAAAAATAATAATCCTACTCTAGTAGACAAGATAGTGGACTTGTTTAAAGAGCTATTGAAATCTGACTCTAGAAATAACAGAGTAAGGATAAACAAGAAAAACTCTTACTCCCAAACACAGCAAATAGTAAGAGATCCTCCTAAACCTAAAACCATTCCAAAAGATAAGTGTCTTGTTATCCACACAGCTTTCAAAGCAAGCAGCCATTCAAGATGGTACCTAGATAGTGGATGTTCTAGACATATGACGGGTGACAAGGCGATTCTATCAAACATCAATCAAATCAATGGTAGCTCAATAACATTCGGAGATGGTAGTAACTGCAAGATTATCGGAAGAGGTAATGTAAAACTTCCAAACCTACTTATCTTTAAAGATGTCTTATATGTTGAAGGTTTAAAACATAATTTATTGAGCATATCTCAAATTTGTGATAATAATCACAGTGTTAAGTTTTCATATCACGGATGTGAGATAATTAACTATCAAGGCCATATAATATTAAATGGTCGAAGAACCTCTGAAAATTGTTATATCATTGGTGATTCTTGTTCTACAAATCACTCTTATTACATGGTCTAAACAGACGAAATTGAATTATGGCATCAATATCTTAGACATGTAAACTATAAAGATCTATATAAATTAAGCAAGAGAGATCATCTTCGAGGTTTACCCAAATTGAAAAAGTTAAAGAAGAAAGTATGTGGGGCTTGTCAAATAGGCAAACAAATCAGGAGTAGTCACAAAAAGGTGAACTCCTTAGCCACTACAAGATCTCTTGAACTACTCCATATGGACTTAGTTGGACCAACCCTAACTGAGAGTGGAGGCGGTGAGAAATATTTTTTAGTTGTAGTTAATGACTACACTAGATATTCATGGGTAGCCTTCTTAAGAGAAAAGTTGGATGCTTTTGACGAAGTCAAAAAATTATTTAAACTCATCCAAACTGAAAAAGAACGGTCTGCGATGAGAATAAGAAGTGATCATGGCACTGAATTTAAAAATAATAATTTTGATAAGTTTTGTAATGACTATAGAATATTACATGAATTTTCTGCTCCTAAAACCCCTCAACAAAATGGTGTTGTTAGGAGGAAAAATAGAGTTATACAAGAAATGGGGAGTGTTATGCTTAACAGTAAAAAAATAGCTAAAAATCTGAGTTGAAACTGTTAATACTGCTTGCTATATTATTAATCAAGTTTATATAAGAGCAGGTAAAAATAAAATAGCTTATAAACTTTGGTTTAATAAAAAACCTTTTGTGAAATATTTTCATCCTTTCGAAAGCAAATGTTTCATTTTACGAGATCGGGAACATTTGGGAAATTTGAAGCAAAAAGTGATGAGGGTATATTTTTGAGGTATGCTCTAAATAGTAGAGCATATCATGTCTTGAATAAAAGGACTGGGGTGATACAAGAAATTATAAATGTTGTTATTGATGATCAAACTATCACACCCAATCATGATCAAGATGATGAAATTACTATTTTCAATCAATCTGAACCATCATCAAAATCAGATTCAACTAAGAATAGATTAGTCAAGGATCATCTGACTAATCGAATACTTAGTAACCCTCATACTGGTGTTCAAACTAGAAGATAATTAAAAAAACATATGTAATCAAGTATGCTTCACTACCCAGATAAAACCAAATAATGTAAATGAAGCCCTTACTGATGAAAATTGGTTTTTCGCTATGAAAGATGAATTAAATTAGTTTGTTAGAAATGATGTCCGGTATCTAGTTCCTAAACCTTCTAACAAGCATGTGATTGGAACTAAATGGATCTTCAAAAATAAATCTGATGAATTAGGTAACATTATAAGAAATAAAGCACGATTGGTTGTACAAGGGTACACTTAAATTGAAGGAATTGACTATGATGAAACCTTTGCTCCAGTTTCTCGGCTTGAATCCATCAGGTTATTTATTTCCATTGCATGCCATAAAAATTTTAAAATATAACAAATGGATGTCAAAAGTGCCTTCTTGAATGGTGACTTAAATAAAGAAGTTTATATAGAACAACCTAAAGGTTTTGAAGATCTTAAACTTCCTAAAAATGTATACCGTCTTAAAATGGCTTTGTATGGCTTAAAACAAGCTCCAAGAGCATCGTATGAAAAACTAACTAAATTTGTTTTTAGTTAAAACTTTAAAATGGGAAGTGTTGATAAAACCTTGTTTATCAAAAAATATAATGAAGATATGTTAATTGTTCAAATATATATAGATGATATTATCTATGGATCAACAAATGCTAACCTTTCCTCTAAATTTGCAGATTCAATGAAATCAGAATTTGAAGTGAGTATGGTTGGTGAGTTAAATTATTTCTTTGGTCTCCAAGTGAAACAACTTAAAGAATTAGGTAACATTATAAGAAATAAAGCACGATTGGTTGTACAAGGGTACACTTAAATTGAAGGAATTGACTATGATGAAACCTTTGCTCCAGTTTCTCGGCTTGAATCCATCAGGTTATTTATTTCCATTGCATGCCATAAAAATTTTAAAATATAACAAATGGATGTCAAAAGTGCCTTCTTGAATGGTGACTTAAATGAAGAAGTTTATGTAGAACAACCTAAAGGTTTTGAAGATCTTAAACTTCCTAAAAATGTATACCATCTTAAAATGGCTTTGTATGGCTTAAAACAAGCTCCAAGAGCATCGTATGAAAAACTAACTAAATTTATTTTCAGTTAAAACTTTAAAATGGGAAGTGTTGATAAAACCCTGTTTATCAAAAAATATAATGAAAATATGTTAATTGTTCAAATATATATAGATGATATTATCTATGGACCAATAAATGCTAACCTTTCCTCTAAATTTGCAGATTCAATGAAATTAGAATTTGAAGTGAGTATGGTTGGTGAGTTAAATTATTTCTTTGGTCTCCAAGTGAAACAACTTAAAGATGGGATATTTATCTCTCAAACCAAATATGCGATGAATCTTATAAAGAAATTTGGCTTTGAGAATGGTAAAAACTTTCAAACACCCATGACTATAACACTCAAGCTATCTAAAGTTGATTCACGTAAAAGTGTTAACCCACGTCTTTACCATAGCATGATTAGTAGTCTATTATATTTAATTGCCTGTAGACCTGATATTTCCTTCAGTGTAGACATATGTGCTAGATATCAATCTAACTCTAAAGAATCTCATTTGTCTGCAGTTAAAAGAATAATCAGATATGTTGCTAGCATAGTTAATTTAGGATTATAGTATCCTCATGATACATCATTACAAATTGTTGGATATACTAATGTTGATTGGGTAGGTAAAGTCGATGGTAAAAAATCCATTAGTGGTGGATGATTCTACATTGGAAATTGTCTTGTCTCTTGGATGAGCAAGACACAAAACTCAGTATCATTATCCACTGCAGAAGCTGAGTATATTGTGGCAGGAAATGCTTACACACAACTAATGTGGATGAAATGTATGTTAGCAGACTATGATATTGATCAAGATACCGTGAATTTATACTACGACAATACCAGTGCCATGAACATATCTAAAAATCTTATTCAACATTCTCGAACAAAACACATTGACATTCGATATCATTATATTCAAGAATTAATTGAAAGTAAGACTGTCATGCATGAATACATCAATATTGAAAAACAGCTTACAGACATTCTAATAAAGCCATTAGATAGTGTCAGTTTTCCAGTTTGAAAAATGATATTGGATTATGTTCTATTACTGATTAACCATCATTTATTGAAATTTATTTATTTATTGCTTTTATTTTATTTCACATTAAAAGGAAAATATAAAAGAATATAATAAATAAATAAATTTGGCATTATTTCAGCCAGCTTATAGTTGACCGACCAGTTCGGCCAACCGAGCACCATACTTAGGCTAGCCGAACCGAGCGCGATTTAAGCAAAAAGGGGGGGAAACCCCAAACGCATCATTTCCACTTCATCTTCCTCGGCTCGTCAGTGCTTCCTTCAACCAACCCATCGTCTTAACCTCCTTATAAGCGGTTTATTTCCTATTTCCTTCAAAATTTAGGTTCTTGGTTGAGATTTATTTGAGAATCTTTTATTTTTCTTGAATCTAGTTCTTTCATTTTAGTGGATTTGCTCAAAAATCTGATCTAGTCCAACCCATCAATTTCTTTGTTATTCCTTGTTATTCTTTAGTCATTTTTTTCATGGAACATTGAGATAAATTTATCAGCCGTCATCCGCAGTTCAGTTCCTCATCCCGCTCTGCTACTTGGGTTGTACGCACCATACGCACACCGGAGGATGATCCGGAGAATGTATAGGATTTTTGCACTCGGAATATAATTAGTGAGTGACCTATGAATCTCAAACCCATCGCTAGATATGGTCTTGTTAAACTTCTCTTCGAGATAGGATGGGAGAAAATTTTTAATTGGGGCAGAGCGACTTACTGATTGATTGCTCAAGGGATGTAGGCATCTATAAGTGAAGTTTCTTCTGATTCCTTAACATTTAATGTTCAATTTCTGGAAGATACTGTCACTATCACACCCTCCATCATATCGTTTGTTATGGACATTGATATGGCGGAAGATGAAATTTTATTCCTACTCGTTTTGAAGATACGTATCCCTTAGAAAAAAATACTAGTACCAGGGTGTAACACCCCGTACTTTTAGTACTCGGGTGTTAGGATGGAAGCCTAATTTAGGATTTTAATAACCTTGCTAGACACTTGAATTTCATTAGTTATCGCAGGACTTAGACCACACAGCCCACTAATTGTTCAACTTAAGCCATGATCATTAACAATCCAACCATACGATTATAAGAGCAATCATAGGTTTATATTATACACCTGTGCAACCGAAAGATCGACCATCCAATCAATCATTTCAGATCATGGAACGCCTTGATTAGCCTACTAGCACTAAAGTCCCCTTAGATGGGTCTTAAGGGTTCGAATCATTGAGATCACCATTGACTTCCACATGAGCAGTCTCTAAGGCCACTATTGTATGAATTAGATCTGAGTCGACCATTTGTCTTAGTTTCCAAAGCACTAGGGAGCTGACCCACTAATTTATCATATCAACTTGTCCATCCATCGATTTTCAAGATAGATCACCATACCACCAGAGATACCTATTTTAGGATTCCAATTCACTAATATACTAAGGATAGTTCTTATTATAACTATGAACAATGACCCTTAAAGGGTTAATCATTCGGTAGCTTACTTGAACTTATGTCTTAGACATGATTAGATCATCTGATTATCTCTCTTAATGTAAGGCATGTATCCTAGTTCGTACCGTCCCGTAGACTCCCGTGATCCTTCTAGTCAAATTCTGGTAACCAATGACCTGTAATCAGCGTTTACACGCGACCCTAATCGCATCCGGAAGATCTATGTTGACTCGACTCGAAACTTTTACCCTAGCGACCGTGCCATCGCCGCAGTTCCAATGCCATGTCTCGCGCGCTGATGCGATACCCAGGTCAGGAGTTGTGGGCCTGCGTTTATTTCGAAGAAAACGCCGCCCGTTGCGAATTCTAAGAGAATCTTTACAACCCATCACATCAATCAATCAAGTACAAATCCTATCACATCAATCAATCAAGCACAATTGAGACGTGAAGCGTTCGTATTGGTGGGACAACATGAAGGCCCAAATAGCAGATTTTGGGTCCCGATGCCTCACGTGCCAGCAAGTCAAGGCTGAGCATCGTTGACCCCCTGGTTTACTTCAGCCCATGCCCATAGCCGAGTGGAAGTGGAATTTCATATCTATGGATTTCATTTCCGGGTTACCAAAGATGAGAAAGGGGCATGACTCCATTTGGGTGATTGTGGACCGATTGACGAAATCGGCCCATTTCCTTTCGATCAGAGTTTCTAATTCGACAGATGATCTAGCCAAGTTGTACATCAAGGAGATAGTACGACTGCATGGGGTTCCTATAGAGATTGTGTCGGACTAAGACACACGATTTACGTCTATTTTCTGGACTCGAATCCAAGAAGCAATGAGAGTGAAATTGAAGTTCAGTACCGCGTTCCACCCATAGACCGATGGGCAGACGGAACGGGTAAATTAAATAATTGAGGACATGTTACGAGCATGCGTACTTGACTTCAAGGATAGTTGGGATGACTGTCTCCCTTATACCGAGTTTTCTTATAACAATAGCTTCCAAGTGAGCATTGGCATGGCTCCTTACGAAGCATTGTATGGACGCCCATGTCGAGCTCCGCATTGTTGGGTGGAAGTTGGCAAGAAGATCTTAGTTGGCCCAGATTTAATTCAGGTGACCTCAGAGAAGATAGATATTATCAGGCATCGACTCCTTACGACCCAGAGTGGGCAGAAGAGTTATGCTGATACGAGATGAAGACAGTTAGAATTTGAAGTTGGGGACCATGTATTCCTTAAGGTTTCCCCAATGAAAGGAGTACTTCATTTTGGTAGGAAAGGAAAACTCACACCGAGATTCATTGGCCCGTTCTAGATTTTAAACCGAGTAGGTGTAGTAGTATACCATCTCGCCTTACCCATACCACTCGCAGGCATGTACAACATATTCCATGTATCAACGTTAAAGAAGTATGTTCCTGACCCTACCCATATTATCAAGTGGGAGCAAGTGGAACTAAGGGAAGACGCTATCTATGTATTGCGGCCCACGCGTGTTCTAGATAGGAAGGAACAAGTACTACGTAGCAAAGCTATCTCACTCATGAAAGTGTTATGGACACACCACACTAAGAGGAGGCTACTTGGGAAATAGAAGCCGAAGTCCGTAAGAACTACCCTCAAATCCTCAGGAATATGAAAAGGTACTAATTTCGGGGATAAATTTTTTTTAAGGGGGGTAGATTATAATGTCTTAGAAAAATCCGTACAAAGACCCGAGTACCACCTCGGGCAGAACCACTTAAGGACCGTATCCTGTCGTAAATTAGGTAAAATTTAGTTAAGTACTAAACTGAATAATCGGTGGATTAAGCTTAGGCCACCATTTTCATAAATGAGAAGGCCTAAAACTATTAATACCACTGACTCAACGTCGCTTAAAGACCTAGAGAAATCCTAAGAGCCTATTGCTCTCAAGAGTACATTGAAACTCTGTATCGGGCCTAGACCGCACGTCGAGGGTTCGATGATCACAAAACTATAGGACTATATCCATCCTACTATGCTTGAAAACCATTACGAGAATCAAGCCCAAATTGTGTCCAGAAATGCACAACTTGAGCCCTGAGTGAAGTGTGTGAGAAACGCGAATATCTTTAGAAAATGAAATGAAACTTAAGTGAATTGGGCTATTTGCTCTCACACGAAATTGAAAATTTTGGACCGTCAGTTTCTAACCAAACTTCACCCATGGGAAAAGAGAAATTCTCTACACATATCCGTATAACTGTGGCCCTGATCGAGTAAGTATGACCGTTGATCTGACACAGGTCTTCCACGGTTGATCGGCTTATCCGATCGCACCAAAATCACGTCCTGACATAGATCCACTGTCAGAGAGCATACCCTATGTCGCAGGTGAGTAGTGGGCCTCCTTGTGAGCCCTGTTTGTTAAAAACAGCTGCCCAAAGGGTTTAACCTATGTAAATAGTGGCCCTGGGGCCATTTGCATCACTTCTGGGTATATAAATAGCCCTTATATCACCCCACCTAACTCATATACGAATTTCTCCATTACCCTAAGGGGGAGAGAGAGAGAGAGAGAGAGAGAGAGAGAGAGAGAGAGAAGAAGAGAAAAGAGGAAAGAGACAAGAAGACTTTTGGGAGATCGTTGCAGGAATCCTCTCTCACGACTCCACGCACCGAATCACCTCCCCGTTACACTATACAACCTCTTTCGATTATGATTTTGGGTAAAAAAACCTAAACCTAATATCGTTGTAGAGATCCAGGTTGATTATTTGTCAAACTAGCTAACCTATTTCATTATTTAGGTGCCCGACGTTCTGTTTTCGGAAACGTAGTGTTTGAACCGAGTCTGCATCGAGTATTCCGACGAAAGGTGCGGACTATAAACACTTAAGCTGCAGTTATCAATGCTTTCAATGTCAGCTAATGATTTATGCTTGACTTGATTGATATCATATTATCTTAGATACGCTGTTTTCAGTATAATATACATGTATGAAATGTGTTGAGTAAAAGATGCATTCCATGTGTTTATTGAAATGTTTGAACGAGCATTCGAATATGATTTGTGCTTGCCATGATTACTGATCTAGGATTAATCATTGTCATATGCATGTTGACTTCTCGGTATAAGGAATTGCTAAAATATAGGTTGTAACTAACCTAGTCTATATATTTGGTGAAGTATAGTCTAAGTGTTTGATGTATTGTCTGAACGAGAAATTGTTGATGATTTGTATTTATTACGAGTGTTAAGATAGGATTCTTAATTACCTTATTCATACGTATAGTTTCTTTTATGTAATCATATTTGTCTCTACGCAATTTATGGATAAAATGCAAGTGTTTGATAACATGATCAATGTGTTTGATGAAATGCTTAAATGAGAAACTTACTTGGATTGTTTGTTAAATGCTGAAATGATTATCACATGTGTTTATTTGTTGCATCTGAGCAAGATTGGAGCTACAATGTGGCCCAGGCAATCGATAACAGTCCCTGTTCGGGTGACCGAACTAGTCTCGCCACATTGGGTATACTCAATGAATTAGGGTCGCACTACAATGGTTAGGCCACGAGGGGCGCTTATGCGCTTCATGTCGATTAAGTCAGCGTGTGCTCGTACCAATCGAACTTGCCTCATAAAACGATTGGCCTATTGTGTGTTTACCATGTACAGACACTACTGCTTGAATCTACGGTACCCCTCACCAATGTAAAGGCTCACTTTAACCATGGTACGATGATCTGTTAAGACTCATGAGCCAGGCATAGTGGTATGGGACACCGTGTTCAAGATGTCGGCCTACGCTGGGGTGATGAGCCTCCCCGCAGTGACCAGTAAGTAACTTAGACTCGTGAGTCAGGCATGGTAGTATGGGACACCATGTTCGTGCTGTCGGCCTATACTGAGGTGACGAGCCTCCCGTAGTGACCGCGAGTATAAATTCTTGAATTTACCTATCGACTGTTTTTCATTAGGAGTGATGCCCTACAACTTGCCTATCATATATGCTTAACTAGGAGTGATAACCCTAGATAGATCCTTCGGTTCGAGTCATTGATATAAAGGGAGGTACCCTAGCTTCCCGAACCTGCTGTATGAATAAGCTTAATTAAGTACTCGGTTAAACACAACCATGCATCGCATTGCATTAGTTAGGATGTGCTTTAAAGGCAATGAAGTTGTACTATTTTGAGGGAGTGTTGTCATATGCGAAATAGGTTGTCGAAGTCGCTTGTGATAGAGCTTTGATGTGAGGGCATACATCATTACATGCACTCCATTCCTGCATTAACAAGAGTAGTTAGGAAGTGATTGTTATGATTGTCTTATCATTACTGCTTGATTGACTTGATAACATGTTAACTTTTGCTTTATAGTACTACTGAGTTGACCACTCATTCTCACCCTGGGACGGTGTTTTAAAACACCAACCAGACTTTTATTTAGATGCAGGTGTTGATGAAGTCCATGCGATGGAGCAGGACTTTATGGATGAGGAGGAGGAATTCTCCTACTTTCAATTATCAGGTGGGTCGATGTACACCCTGTGCTGATACGCAGGGATTACCGGGATATTTGGCTTAGTTGAACACCTTAAATTTTCACATTTTGTATATTTTGAGACAATACATGTATATATTAAGCCCATATACATACTCATACTCTGGAGATTGTGAAACACTTACACGCTTAAATATACATATTTCAGACTTCTGCTTGCTTAATTTAATTATATCTGGCGTATGATATGTTGTTTTGTATAATCTCACTCATGCTTAACTCATTAATATGGGCGAAATCTGAACATCATTATCCATATTGCATAAGTGATGTGCTGGATCTCGAAAGTAGAGCTTTGCTCGACCCTCGAAATTCAGGGCGTTACAGTCATCTCGTAAAGTACGAGGCGGGGGTGCATGGTGCACCTCATTCTCATCCTGGACTTCCACAACTCATGGTTGTGGCTAATTTACCGATTGATTTACAGGTTGATTTATAGCAATAACCTGAATTAACTCAGACGATCTCAAGTGGTGTTAATCCTATGATGGATAGATAACCCCTCAACTAATCCTCCTTCACTCAAAAGACGTCGAGTGTTGTCACGGACCCACTTGGGCATGAAACACTCTTAGCCCTCAATTTCAGAATCAAACCTAAACCTAGAAAGAAAAAGAAGAAAATAGAAATTTAGAAATAGAAAAAGATAGAATTAGAAAGAAGTTACCAAATTAGAAGATTTTATGTTAGGATCCTGTAAAAGAAAAAGGAAAGTGAGTTAGTTTCTAAAAAAAAAAATAAGGAAAACAACCTAGTTTCTAAAAAAATGAAAAAGGAAAGTTTTTAAAAATAGAAAATAGAAAGTTTCTAAAAAGATTAGTTTCTAAAAAAACAAAGTAGGAAAGTTTTTATCCTAGAATTAGAAAGTAGTTTCTAAAAAACAAAGTAGGAAAGTTTCTAACCTTAGAATTAGAAAGTAAGGTTAGTTTCTAAAATAAAACAGAAAAACCCTAATCCTAAAAATAGAAAATAGAAAAACCCTAATCTTAAACTAATTCCAAAACTAGTTAATCTCATAAAAACGCAACCGTTAGTCCCCAGCAACGGCGCCAAAAACTTGTTCACAACCCCAAGTATAGGGTCACTATGTAGTAATAGTCTTAGTGACATCGAGGTTGAATCTACAAGGACTAATCTCGTGTGTATTCTGAAAGTAATTAGAACTAGAACTAGAAGAAGATGTGAATCTGAATCTAAATTAATTGAGAGAGTAATTGTAATTAAAGTGATTAAAACTAACAAATTCAAAGGTGATAACTAGGGTTTCCAAGGATCCACCTGTAAAGATCAGGGAGTCCTCTTACTTGATTCAAGTCACATGATTAGAATTGGAGTCCTATCCTATCCAATTGAAAGATATATAATTAAGATCAATCTGAACTTTCCTTGACCTAGTTATCAATGGAGGAGAATTGTGATAATTTGAAGAGATTCCATCACCAAACCATGGCCATGGGACGATGGCTAACAACAGGATTTACCAAGCCCACAATCTCAAAATCTAGAAATGAATATACTCAAAGCAATTGCAAATCTACTATAATTTGAGTCATAGTAAACTATTAAGAACTGAAAGTATTCCTTTAAAATCAAATTATAATCAAAGAAGGTTCAACATAAACATGAATCAAAGTAAAAGAAACATCTCATCATGCTACAAGCTTCACCTCTTAGCCCTAGCTAAGAGGTTTAGCCAACCATAAACATGATTGGACTAAAATCTCTTAAGAAAAGCATAAAAATGACTGAGGAAGAGGAAGAAAAACTCTTGGCGACGGCTTCTCTATGCTTTTTCTCCACTCCTCAAACCCTATAAGATGCCTAGGAACATCCTAGGATTCCTATTTATAGTTTTGCAACTCCAACTTTCACTCCGATTTGGAAAAATCTGAAAACTGCCTCAAATTTACACGGTCTGTGTGTTGTTTGCATAAACTTAGACTAGTCGAGGAAAACCTTCGACTAGTCGAGGGAACCTTCGACTGGTCGAGGGTTTCCTTCGACTGGTCGAGGATGACGGAAAATTAGAGGATTTTATTGCTGGAGTTCAAGTCGAGGGATCTTCGACTAGTCAAGCATGAGCCTTAGACTGGTCCAAGGAGGGTTAGATTAGTCGAAGCAAGTAGATTTTTAGGGTTCCTTTTCTTCACTTCAAGTCTTCAATTCTCTTGATTCCTCACTTGGTTTTCTTAGATCTTTAGCATGTGAATTCTTCATTCTTGGTCTCGTAAGATCCATCCTTGACCTTGGTGATTCTTGAGCATTAAATCCATGCTTTTAGCATCCTTTTCAATCCAAGCCCTTAAATTCACCTTGCAACACAAACATGATTAAAATAGAACATTAAGCATTATCATGTTCATAAAACCAAGTAATAAATGGGGGATAATATATAATATTTGGCCCTCAACATAAACAAATACAGGGAAGCTCACATGTCATGAAAGCATGTAAATGTCAAGATAAATCAACTCAAATTAATGCAAGCTTAAAGGAATAACCCTCACTTATAAAGTCAAATTGCACTCGTCCATTGCTAGATGTTTATACACACTCCTTCAACTCCAATCCTATCCTATCTCACAAAATTTATAAGGTTAGGATTAATTTTAGGGCTATGTTTATGGCCTAGGTATAGGGTTTAACTACCTAACTATTTAAGTAAACTTGAATCAAGATATTAGGTAAACAAATAATTGACCTCATTTAACATTTATCATCAATCCAATGACTCCGCCTGATGAATGCTCCCTACCAGGGTTCCTCACACCGCAGGACTCAAAACTAACTCGAACCTGGCCTTGACTTAGTCCAGAACTCAGTAAGTCGACTCAACACCCAACTCTCTCTCTCTCTCTCTCTCTCTCTCTCTCTCTCTCTCCCCTTCTTTCTTTGAAAGACTCACCCAGCAACCTAAACTCAAGTCTAAAGTTGAGAAATGGTAGCCCAATTGACTCACTGAGTCTTTGACTCGTGCCTACAACTTGACTCGGTAGCGAGTCAAGTTCTAAAACTCAGCTTCTTCTCTCTTTCTCTCTTTCTTCTTCTTTCTTTTCTTTCTTCTCCTCTCTTTCATTTTCTTTTCTTTTCTTTTCTTTCTCTTTCTCTCTCTCTTTCTGCAACCAGTTTGCTGAACCAGTTCTTTCCTCCCTTTTCTTGGTTGGAGCTGATCCAAAGTCGAGCGACTTCACCCCTTCTTCACTCTTTCTTCTTGGGTTTCCTCTGATAGTCGAACGAAAGGGAATTTTTATAAGGCATGATTCTCCAGACTCTTCTTGTGCAAAACTATTTATGCAGTAAGAAACCGAAAGTTACGCATTCCCTGTTTTGCATAAACCGATAACCATTATGTTGCGGTTTTGATTTTCCACTTCTTTCTTCCACAGTTCATTTTTGATCTGGTCGGTTTGCTACCTGGATGCCCTGGATTATGAGGAGGAAAGTGTTAAGTGTGAAATATTACATATTTTTCCCTATTTAAACATTGGTTTTATAAACATGATAGTGCTTAATCGATTTAATTAGACATGTTTTCATGTGCAAGGTGATTTTCAGAGTTAAAGGTGAAATTGATGTCAAAAAGAAGATTTATGCTCAAAAGATTACTAAATGAAGATTTAAAGATTTGGAAGTCATTAATAAAGAATTCACATGCTAAAGATAGAAGAAAATCAAGTGAGGAATGAAGAGAATTAAAGATTTGAAGTGAAGAAAAGGAATCCTGAAATTGTCCTGAAAACAAACATATTCTTGAAAAATCATATTCTGAAACTCCAAGCCTATTTTTGGAAACTGTGCAAAGTGCGTAAATTTAAGGCGGTATAAACTCCGAGCATATTTTGGAAAATTGCGCAGAGTGCATGAATTTGAGGCAATTTCTAGATTTTTTTCAACTTGGTGAGAAAGTTGGAGTTCCACAACTATAAATAGGAGTCCTTAGGATGCTCCAAAGCTTCTTGTAGGGTTTGGAAAGGTCTCAAGGAGCATAGCACAAGGTTGGAGCAGCCGCCAAAGAGTTTTTCTTCTTTCCTAGTTTATTTTTCATGCTTTGTTTAAAAGATTTACTTTCAATCATGTCTATGGTTAGCTAAACTTCTTACCTAGGGCTAAGAGGTGAAGCTTGTAGCGTGTTTAGATGATTATCTTGCTTTGATTCTTGTTCTTATTGAACCTCATTGATTTCTAGTTTGATATTAAAGGAATATTTTCAGTTTTCTATGATTTATTGTAACTCAAATTATAATAGATACTATGATAGCTTTAGATATCTTTTTTTCCTATTTTGAAATTGTGTGATTAGTAAATCCTGTTGTTCACCATCATCTCCTAGGCATGGTAGGGTGATGGAATCCCTTCCAGTCTTCACAATTCTCCTCCATTGATAATTAGGTCAATGAAAATTCATATTTGATTTAAATTGCTTTATCTTCCAATTGGATAGGATAGGACTCCAATTCCAATTGTATTCCTTGAATCAAGTAAGGTAGCATCTTGATAGCTACAAATGGATCTTTGGCACCCTAGTTCCCACCTTTAATTGATAGTTTAAACATTACTCACAATTACTCTCTTTTATTCTAAAATTCAGAATTAGATCTTCTTCTAGTTCTAGTTTTAGTTCTTTTCAGAATACGTATAAGTTTAGTCCCTATGGATTCGACTTCGTTCTCATGACTTATTACTACATTGCGACCCTACACTTGGGGTCATGAACAAGTTTTTGGCGCTGTTGCCGGGGACAACGGCATTTTTCTGGAAATAATTGGTATTAGAATTAGGTTAAGATTAGGATTTATTTTTCAACTATGTTTTTAGGTTAGGATTTTTTCTGAAACTATTTTTAGAAACTAACATTGTTTTCTATTCTTTAGGATCCTAACATAGCAACTCTTATTTGGTAATTTGGCTCCAACCCTCTCTCTTATCTTTTCTAGATCTCTTATTTGTTTTAGTTTTCTACTTTTATTTTTGAGGGCTGAGAGTGTTTCATACCCAAGTGGGTCCATAATAACACTCTACGTCTTTTGAATGAAGGAGGATTAGTTGAAGGGTTGCCTATCCATCACAGGATTAAACACCACTTGAGACCCTCTGAGTTAATAGAAGTGATGGCTGTAAATAAACCTCAACCACCAGTTGAGGAAGTTCAAGATGAAAACGAGGTATATAATGCACCCCCGCCTCGTACTTTATGAGATTATTTACAACCGGCGGGGGTGAGTACACCTTCCTGTATGATATTTTCATTGAATGCAGAAATTGTGGATATCAAACTAGGGGCAATTCAACTCCTCCCTAAGTTTCATGGACTAGAATTTGAAAGTTCATACTTGCATATGAAAGAGTTCAATGAAATCAGATCTACATTACACTTCCCAAACAAGTCTGAGGACACAGTTAGACTAAAATTGTTTCCTTTCTCTTAGAAAGAAAAGGGTAAATTGTGGTTGCATTCCTTAAGACCAAGGTCCATTGGCACGTGGGCTGAGATAACAAGGGAGTTCCTTAAAAAGTTCTTTCCCTATCATAAAACAAGTACCTTAAGGAAAGCAATTATGAATTTTCCACAAAAAGAGGATGAAACTGTAGCGTCCCGATTTCAATATAGCCAATTACACTCGCGCCTATACATGTACATCCACCTCATGAGGGATAAAGTAAAATACTAAACATAACGGATCAGTGCAAGTGGAATAAATAAATAAATTTTGAGGACGAAATTATGTTTAAGGGGGGTAGATTGTAACACCCTGAACTTTTTAATACCCGAGTATTGAAAGTTCTTGAGTGTTACCATGAAATCTAACTTAATAAGTACATGAGTACGATGCCAATCTAACTATCCTGACCCTATATTTATCCTCCAACATGAATCTAACCCGTTAAGAATGATCTTCATCCATAAATCAAGTCATTCAACCGTTGCTCATGTAGTTCGATATATGTACCTTCCTTTGACTGAATTAGCGAATAACTCTTTATCTACAATGATTTAAATGTAAGTCATTTTGTAAGAATTGTTTAGAAAAGGGCATATAATCATGTAGAACCATTAGATTTCAAAAAACTCCTAGATAAGTAATAATTTTGAAAATGCCATTAACATAAACCTTGAATTCTAGAGCGAATGTTTCCCACTATCCATTTAATGTGAAATTTTAACCATGCCTAGGAATCTTAGACTAACCGTACATGTCAAATGTCAGCCCTTGGATCATTGTAAAAGAGATCTAATTGACAGATCAGCCTCTCAACCGTTGAATTTGGTGTCCATCAAGCGAAGAAAGATCCTGTGTAGTCATGGTAGGGAATTTCCCCGCATCTGTGTCTGTATGATCTGATGAACAGGTTGGATGACAAATAAACACAACTCTAGAGCCTAGAAAGGTTTCAGCGGTATGGATCAAAATACCACTATTCATTGTCCACCCGATCCTCTGATATGCTTCAAACTTGGGCTCGACCCCTTAAAATAGATGGATGAATGGATGGACGAAGTAGATTCCTCCAAGGAATCACTATGGACCACACCTGTGATGCATGCACACCACCCGCACGTGCACTCACGGTGCACTGGTTCGGAAAGCACGGTCAAAGCGCAAAGACCGTGGAATCCCTGGGATTTCCCACCGCGCACGCGAATGGATAGCTTTCGTTGTGAATTGTTGTGGTCCACCCCTATGATCGGACAAGATGATCCAGACCATCTATCACGTCCAGAGGACGGATTCGACCCCACCCTAGTTTGTTTCACACCTAGGAAACACCTCACGCGCACACAAATCAGTCTGCAACCGGACCAGTCCCAAGGCCCTGTTTACGCACTCCTGTTCTTGCCCTCACGCATTCAAACTGATCCCATTCAGGGACTCAGTGGGGCCCACTACCGAGGGAACGGAGTGAATCTGAACCGTTCATCGGATATAATGGCCACAACCGGAACAACTTTAGGAGAAATCTCGTCTGAAGATGTCCAGCACACCCAGCCACTTCAGCGAGCAAATCCTGCACCAACAGAGTGCGTGAAGATGGATTCTGGCCTCTGGAATCAAGAACGCATGATCAAGGCCATCCATTGTGGCCACACCAAGATGCCTATAAGATCTGACCACAGCTATACAAGAAAGATGGTGCCTCGACCAGTCAGCGCACCACTCGTAGTTTTCTACATTCGGTCTCCACAGTGCACCGCACTATGAAACAGAGTTGGTTTCACAAACTTTAATCGACCTGCTGGCCGCATACCTATAAAAGGAAGGAGAATTAGAGGAAGGGAAAGAAACGAAGAAGAGAGAGAGAGAGAGAGAGAGAGAGAGAGAGAGAGAGAGAGAGAGAGAGAGAATTAGAGGAAGGGAAAGAAACGAAGAAGAGAGAGAGAGAGAGAGAGAGAGAGAGAGAGAGAGAGCAACCGCTAGCGCTCCCCTCCTGCTGGACGTACCAAGAAAAGGAAGAAAGAGAAGGAAAGAAAGAAAAGAAATGAAATGAAAAGGAAAGAAAGGAAAAGAAGAAGGAAGAAAAGGGAGAGTCGAGCCAAGGTGACTCAGTGAGTCGACTCAACTCAGATGTTCTCTTAGCTCTGGGGTGCACCGGTAGAGGCTAGTTACGGAATAAGGTAAGTCCGCCATCTCTCGAAGCCTTCTCAGAGACTAGATTCCACATAGATAATCTACGAGAATTGGCTTAATTTCATCCAAAATATGCTTAAAACTCCATGCACACAACAATAGTGGAAACTAGACTTAAACCTTAGGCTAACGATCTAACCATGTAATCTGTGTACTCATGATAGAAATTCAACTCTAGAAGCATACTCAAGATCTTAGCCTTACGAAAGGATAATTCAACCTTTAGGTGAGGGTTTTGTCCTTTAAGCTTACGTTAATTTAAGTTGTTATACTTATTCTACCTTTTATGCCTTCATGATATATTATCGCGCCTTTTACGTACCTTTGTCTTAATTGAGTTGGTGCATTTTATCTCGCCTTTACACTCATCCTTTACATGCCTTTTATCTATTCTCAAACTTCTATTACTTTCCTCTGTTTTCATTTTAAATTGTTATCAACAATTATTGGCCCTTTCAATATTTTTACATGATATCCATAGCAAGGAGCCTTCCTGGATTCATGGGAGACTATGGATACAACTGTTGCTCTTGTCTTACCATGTTTATTGATTTGGCTCTGCCACTCTCTGTATCAAAGAATCGACGGTTGTCGCTCTTCTAATTATGGAGTTGGCCATTGCCAATTCTACGACAAACCCTAAGAATAATCACTTCAAACCCTAGGTTAAGACCTTAACTCCAAATAGTGTGTAAAGTTGGATCTAACCATACAACTTTGTAATTTATGGTAGGATTTGATTCTAAGGGAAAATGCACCTCCTAACGATGACATAGGCGGTTCAAAACATCAAGTGATGATTTCTTCCCCTTGAGCTTTCCATTTTCCCATTAGCTTAAGTGATAGTTTTTATTTTAATTTTGATTGATAATTGATATCTTTATTTTATAATCACATGTGTTAATTTTTTGAATTGAATTGTTATGTTACATGCTTAATATTGATTCTACATATTTATTTCATGTTTGTGGATTATTTGTGGATTGCTTTTGGGACTTAAACTGGTACATCAGTGGGAAACCCCCACTTGTAAATGTACACCCATACTTGGGATGTAACTCGACTGGCTGTGATTGTAATGGACGTTCAACTTAGGGATTATTAAGTGGTGGTTTAAATGGATTATTGATGTGGGCCTACCATCTAAGGGTGTTGTGTAACGTCCCAAATTTTGAGAGTCGAGCAAAGCTCAACTCCCGAGATCCAACGCATCACTTATGCAACATAGATAATGATGTTTAAATGTTGTCCATGTTAGTGCATTAAACATGAGGATGATTATACTAAAACAGCATATCATAGTCCAGAGATAATTTAATTTAGCAAGCGGAAGACTGAAACACATATATATAAGTACGTGAGGGTGTCGCAACCTCCAGAGTATGAGTATAATACCGGGCTGAATATAAACACGTATTATTTCAAAATTTACAAAATATCAAAATGTGCATGTCCAACTAATCCATGTATCCCTGTAATCAGCAAGAGGTCTATATAGACCCACCTGATAGCTGAACATAAGAGAATTCCTCCTCATCTACGAAGTCCATATCAGCTGCATAGACTCCAGCATCACCAGCATCTAAACCAGAGTCTGGTTGGTGTTTTAAAACACCGTCCTAGAGTGGGAATGAGTGATCAACTCAGTGATACTATAAGGTAAAGGTTAACATGTTATCGATTCAATCAAGCAGTAATGATAAATCAATATAACAATCACTTCCTAAATACTCTGGTTAATTCAAGAATGAAGTGCAGTAATGATGCGTACCCTTGCACAAAGCTCATTAAAAACTCCTTAAATGTGCACTTCCTCGCCAAAGCATAAGCAATACGGTGCATGGTCGTGTTAGCCGAGTACTTAATTAGGCTTATTCATACAGCAGATTCGGAAAGCTAAGGTACCTCCCTTTTCATCATTAACCCAAACGGGGATCCATCTAGGGTCTTCAATCCTAGTTAATCATATACGATAGGCAAGTTGTAGGGCATCACCCCTAATGAAAAGTAGTAGATAGGCAAATTCAAGAGTTTATCTCGAGGTCACTATGGGAAGGCTCGTCACCTCAATGCAGGCCGATAGCTCGAATACAGTGTCCCATACTACCGTATTTGGCTCACGAGTTTGGGTTACTCACTGGTCACTACAGGGAGGCTCGTCACCCTAGCGTAGGCCGACATCTCGACCATGGTGTCCCATACCACCATGTTCAGCTCATGAGTCTTAGTGGATCGTGGTACCATGATTGAAACAGGCTTTTACATTAGTAAGTGGTACCTTAGATTCAAGCAGTAGTGTCCATACATGGTAAACACAAAATAAGTCAATCGGTTTATTAGACAAGTTCGGTTGGTACGAGTGCACGTTGAATTAATTGACGTGGAGTGCATAAGCACTCCATGTAGCCTAACCACTGTCGACAATCATCATACAACTCGAATTCATCGAACGTATCAAATGTGGCAAGACTAATCTGTCTATTCAAACGGGAACTATTACCGATTTCCTGGACCACGTTGAAGTCCCAAACTTATGCAAATGTAGCATGTAAATACATGTGCTAATCATATCAGCATTTGACAAACAATTCTAATTAATTCCTCATTTGAGCATTTCATCGAACGCATTGAACATGTTACCCACTGTTCGCATTTCATCCATAAATTGTGTAATCGAAATTAAGATTACATGAAGGAAACTATACATATAGATAAGGTAATTGAGAATCCTATCTCAATACCCTTATTAAACACAATTCATCAACAATTTCTCATTCAGACATTTTATCAAACACTTGAACTACACAT
Source organism: Magnolia sinica (assembly GCF_029962835.1). Lineage (NCBI taxonomy): Eukaryota > Viridiplantae > Streptophyta > Magnoliopsida > Magnoliales > Magnoliaceae > Magnolia > Magnolia sinica. The sequence continues at coordinate 53,018,678 of NC_080580.1, forward strand.
TACTAAATACATAGACAAGATTAGTTACAATAAGAATTATAGCAAAACCTTACACAAATTAGGTTATAAAGCATATGACAAACATTAACCTTAGTTTAGAAGTCATGGCAAGCATAAATCACAATTTCACATTCAATCAAACATTTCAACAAACACATGGAATGCACCTTATATTCTACATAGTTCACACATGTATAGTATATCAAAAATGTTGTAACTAAGATCATATAGCAGCAATCAAGTCAAACATAAATCATTGCAAACATTGAAAGCCTTGAAAACCATAACCTAAACATTTATAGTCCGCACCTTTCTTCGGATTGCTCGTTTCGAATTTGGTTCGAATCTTACGTTCCCGAATACAGAACAACGGGTACCTAAATCACGAAATAAGTTAGCTATTTTATCGATTACTCTATTTGGATTCCTAAATCAAGATTAGGGTTAGGATTTCTTGCCTAAATCGTAGTTGAAACGATTCGTGTAGCGATGGTGGGGAGGTGAATCAGCACATGGAGTGGTGGGAGTGAATCCCGGCAACGATCTCTCGACCTCTCTCTCTTCTCCTCACTTTTTTCTCTTCTTTTCTCCCTTCTCTCTCCTAGGATTAGAGAAATTCGTATGGAATGGAAATGGAGTAGTTTAAGGGCATTATATAGGCCCGGAACTGGTGTAAATGGCCCCAGGGCCATGGTACACTTAGGTTATAGCCAAAGGGTGCCTGTTTCAGGCAAACGAGACACATCTGGAGGTCCATTACTCACCTACGGTATGGAGCGAGTTCTCTGACCATAGATCTAAGCCGAGTTATGATTTTGGTACAATCAGGTTAGCAGATTGACCGTGGAGGAGCAGTGTCAGATCAACAGTCGTTGTCGCTCAATCAGGGCCACAAATATACAGATATGTGCAAGGAAATTTTCCTGATCCATGGGTGAAGTTCGGTAAAAAACTGACGGTCTGAAATCTTCAATTTCACCTGCAAGCCAATGGCCCAATTTACTTAAGTTCTAGTTCATTTTCTAAAGATATTCGCATTTCTCACACACTTTGCTTAGGGCTCAAGTTGTGCATTTCTAGACACTATCTGGGCTCGATTCCCACGATGGTTGTCAAGCCCACTAAGATGGTCATAACCCTATAGTTTCGTGGTTATCGAACTTTCAACGTGTAGTCCAGGTCCGATACGGAGTTTCAATGTGCTCCCGAGAGCAACCGGCTTTTGGGATTTCTCCTAGGTTTTTAAGTAGTATTGAGTTAGTGATTTTGATAGGTTTAGGTCTTGTCATTTGTATACATAGTGGTTCAAGCTAATCCACTAATTAATTTAGTTTAGTGCTTAATTAATTTTCATCTAATTTCTACAAAATATGGTCCTTAGGTATTTCTGCCTGAGGTGGTACTCGAGCCTTTGTATGGATTTTTTCAAGATGTTACAATCTACCCCCCTTAAAGAAAAATTTTATCCCCAAAATTAGTACCTTCTTATACTCCTCGAGGATCTGAGGGTAGTTTTTATGGACTTCGGCTTCCATTTTCCAAGTAACCTCTTCCTCATTGTGGTGAGTCCACAATACTTTCACAAGCGGGATAACTTTACTGCGCAATACTTATTCCTTCCTATCTAGAATACGTGTTGGTCGAAGTACATAGGTAACATCTTCACTTAGCTGTACTTGCTCCCATTTGATATATGAGAAGAGTCAGGAACGTATTTCTTCAACATCGACACGTGAAATACGTTGTGTACACCTGCGAGTGGTGTGGGCAAGGCGAGACAGTATGCTACCATACCCACTCGATCTAGAATCTGGAATGGGCCAATGAATCTCGGCGTAAGCTTCCCTTTCTTGCCAAAACGAAGGACTCCCTTCATTGGGGAAACTTTCAAGAATACGTGGTCCCCAACTTCAAATTCCAACTGTCTCGTCGGGTATCGGCGTAACTCTTCTATCCGCTCTAGGCTATAAGAAGTCGACGCCTGATAATTTTGATCTTCTTTGAGGTTATCGATACTAGGTCTGGGCCAACCAAGCTCTTCTCGCCAACTTCTGCCCAACAATGTGGTGCTCGACATGGGCGCCCATACAATGCTTCATAGGGAGCCATGCCAATGCTCCCTTAGAAGCTGTTATTATAAGCAAACTCGGCATAGGGAAGGTATTCATCCCAACTGTCCTTGAAATCAAGCACACACGCCCGCAACATATCTTCTAATATCTGATTTACCCGTTCCGTCTGCCCATCGGTCTGTGGGTGAAAGGTGGTACTGCTTCAGTTTCATTCTCATTGCTTCCTGGATTTGAGTCCAGAAAATGGACCTGAATCACGTTTTTCGATCCGACACAATCTCCATAGGCACTTTATGCAGCCGTACGATCTCCTTGATGTACAGCTTGGTTAAATCATCTGCGGAGTTTGAAACTCTAATCGGGAGGAAATGAGCCAATTTCGTCAATCGGTCCACAATCACCCAAATGGAGTCATGTCCCTTTCTCGTCTTCAGCAACCTAGAATGAAATCCATAGATATAAAATCCCATTTCCATTCAGCTATGGGTATGGGCTAAAGTAAACTAGGAGGTCGGCGATGCTCGGCCTTAACCTGCTGGCACGTGAGACAATGGGCCATGAAGTTTGCTATCTAGGCCTTCATGTTGTCCCACCAGTATGAATGTTTTATGTCATGATACATTTTCATATTACCAGGATGCATTGCCAACTTCGAATTGTGAGCGGCCTCTAAAACTTCCCTCTTCAAGTCATAGAGGTTCGGGACACATAGGCGACCACAATATCACAAACCTCCATCCGAGCCAATTCTCCATTCAGATTCTTCACTGTCACTTGCTCGTTCTCTCATTTTCACCAATAGTTCATACTCTTTCTAGGCTGCACTAATACAGTCATCAATAAGCAGCTGTATTTGCATGTGTGCGACGCTCTCGAATGGCTCCTCAACTGTAAGCTTCTATTTGAAGTCTCACACGAACTCTACCATATTCCACTCTTCTATCATCAGCGAAGCTGCAAATTCTATTATTTTCTTGTGGCTCAACACATCAGCCACAAGGTTGGCCTTACCAGGATGGTAGGAGACCTCAAACTTGAAGTCTTTCAAGGTCTCCATCCAACGATGCTGCCTCATATTCAGGTCTCTCTACGTGAAGATGTACTTGAGGCTCTTGTAGTCGCAAAAGAGCTCGAACTCCTCTTCGTAAAGGTAATGTCTCCAGAGTTTTAATGCGAAGATGACTGCCACCAACTCTAGATCGTGTGTTAAGTAGTTTTCTTCATGTTTCTTTAACTGTCACGATGCATAGGCAATCACTCTGTCCTTTTGCATAAGAACACAACCCAAACCAACACGAGACGTGTCAGTGTATATAGTATATCTGACCCCTTGTTCTGGCAATACTAGCATGGGTGTGGACATAAACTTGTCCTTCAATTCCTGAAAGGCTGCTTCTAGTTTCTCGTTCCAGGAAAACTTAAGATCTTTTCGAGTGAGTTGAGACAGCGGTCAAGCTATCTTAGAAAACTCTTTAATAAATCGACGATAGTAGCCTGCAAGGTCGAGGAAACTCCTCACTTCAGTAACCGAACTGGGCTGTTCCCAGTCCTATACCGCGATCACCTTGGCAAGGTCCTTGATAATTCCTTCCTTGGACACCACGTGTCCCAGAAACTTGACTTCTTCCTTCCAGAAGTCGCATTTCAGGTATTGAGCAAACAACTAATTCTTTTTAAGAGTATTGACTCTTGGAGTATATCAAAATGTTATTCATAAATATGATGACGAACAGGTACAGATACGGCCAAAACAACCGGTGCATTTATAAGTCCAAACAACATCACAAGAAACTCATAGTGACCAAAACTGGTTCTGAATGTTGTTTTCTGCACGTCTTCATCCCTGACGCGCAACTGATGATACCCTGACTACAGGTTGATCTTAGAGAAATATTGTGCCCCTTTCAACTGGTCAAACAGGTCATCTATCCTAGGTAGAGGGTACTTGTTCTTGACCGTGACGTGATTCAGCCTGCGATAATCAATACACAACCGCAGCGACCCATCCATCTTCTTTACAAATAATACCGGTACTCCCCAAGGGGATACACTAGGCCATATAAAACCTGATTCCAGTAGATCATCTATTTACCTCCTCAATTCCTCCATTTCACATGGAGGTATGCGGTATGTTAGCAAGGAAATGGGCGTCGTACCAGGCACAAGGTCGATAGTAAACTCGATCTCGCACCAAGGAGGTAGTCCAGGTATCGTTCTAAACACGTCCATAAAATTTGGACTACAGGCGTGTCCCTAAGTGTCGGACCATTAACATTCTCCAATAAGAAAGTGTAACAACTTATGCGGTAGGGCCAACTGACCTGAACGGGCTGTCACCAATCTGGTATCATAGTCGATCTCTGCCTTCATTTCGGTGAGCTAATCCATGCTGAGGATGATGTTGTAATGATGCAGCGGGGTGACAATCAGGTTAATGCGCACCGTCCTGCTTCCTAAGTTTATCGGGTAATCTTTACAAAACTTAGTAGCGTTGGAGAAAGTCCCTATTGTGATAAGGACTCTCACCCCAACCATAGGAGTAGTGCTCAACCCTAATCACTTGACTGTAAAGAACGATATTATCGAAATAGTGGACCCGATGTTCACCACTAGAAATACAGGTGTACCTTGAATATGGGCAGTGACTTCAAAGGCTAAAGGCCTTGTAGTTGCTGCCTCAGATGCTTCAGCTGCAAGTGCGTGTACATGAGCTTGTTGAGGACGATTCAGTTACACTGTCATAGGTCATTGAGGCGGCCTATTTCGAGGTATAGTTGGTCTATAAAAAGGCTGTGTTGGCGGTGCTAATCGTAGAGGTGGAGCTGAAATAGCTTAGGGCAGCTGGCGGTTGATCTTCTGAGTTGGCATAAAGTCATCATCCTTCATCTTAGTAAAATATTAGGAGTCTATATGGCCTGCCCTCTTACAGTAGGCACACTAAAGATCCGATCGCCTCGGCTGGGTTGGTGGAGCCATAAGCTTGGGAGGTGAATCTGCACATGGAGTGGTGGGAGTAAATCCCAGCAATGATCTCCCAAAATCTCTCTCTCTTCTCCTCACTATTTTCTCTTCTTTTCTCCCTTCTCTCTCCTAGGGTTAGAGAAATTCGTATAGATGGGAATGGGGTGGTTTAAGGGCATTATATAGGCCCAGAACTGGTGTAAATGGCCCCAGGGCTATGATATACTTAGGTTACAGCCAAAGGGTGCCTGTTTTGGGCAAATGGGACACATTTGGAGGTCCATTACTCACCTACGATATGGAGCGAGTTCTCTGACCATGGATCTAAGCCAGGTTATGATTTTGGTACGATCGAGTTAGCAGATCGACCGTGGAGGACCCGTGTTAGATCAACGGTCGTTGTCTCTCGATTAGGGCCACAAATATACAGATATGTGCAGAGAAATTTCCCTAATCCATGGGTGAAGTTCGGTTAGAAACTGATAGTCTGAAATCTTCAATTTTGCCCGTAAGCCAATGGCTCAATTTACTTAAGTTCTAATTCATTTTCTAAAGATATTCGCATTTTTCACACACTTTGCTCAAGGCTCAACTTGTGCATTTCTGGATACTATATGGGCTCGATTCCTGTGATGGTTGTTAAGCCCAATAAGATGGTCATAACCCTATAGTTTCGCGGTTATCGAACTTTCGACGTGCGATCTAGGTTCGATACGGAGTTTCAATATGCTCCCTAGAGCAATCGGCTTTTGAAATTTCTCCTAGGTTTTTAAGTAGTGTTTAGTTAGTGATTTTGACGAGTTTAGGTCTTTCCATTTGTATAGATAGTAGCTCAAGCCAATCCACCAATTTAGTTTAGTACTTAATTAATTTTTGTCAAATTTCTACAGAATACGGTCCCTAGGGATTTCTGCTTGAGGTGGTACTCAGGCCTTTGTACAAATTTTTTCAAGACGTTACATGTTGTGTCTAAGTGGTTTTTGAGGATGATCTTTATCGCGTGGTTTTGATAATTACCCTATGTGGCTTAGTTTTAATATTAGCCATATGTGGCATAGTTTGATAATCGCCCTAGGTGGCTTTGTTTAGTATTTGCCCTAGATGGGTTTGACGTTTTATTTTGTGCAACCATGCGATAGTAACCCCCATATACTGAAATATGATTGGCCACTAGTTGATGATTTTTATTAAACATCCAAAGGTGGTAAACTCATGGGCCAAGGATGGTGGTCATGGGACACTATGCCTAAGCCGTCGGCCTATGTTGGGTGACGAGCCTCCCGTAGTGACCTTAAGCTTATTTAAACCAGCTAATTTTAATTGGACTAATAACAGCTTGGCTAATCATGCATACATAGCATTTCAGCCATATTAGTGAGTTTGGCACTACGCATGTACTACATACTTTCGCTGGGGACTGGTCATATTGGAGAGTTTGGCACTACGCATATACTATGTAATTTTTCTGGTGACCAGCCATATTTGAGAGTTTGGCACTATGCACGTACTATGTAACTGCGCTGGTGACCAGACATATTGGAGAGTTTGGCACTACACACGTACTATGTACTTTCGCTGGTGACCGACCATATTGGAGAGTTTGGCACTACGCACGTACTATGTACTTTCACTGGTGACTAGCCATATTAGTGAGTTTGGCACTATGCATGTACTATGTACTTTCACTTGTGACCGGCCACATTACATGGGTTTTGCCCAAAAGCCAACTGGATGAGCATCCCCAGTTGATGTGCACTTATACATCCATGCATTTAATAAGACTGCATCATGTATTATTTTGTATGCCTTGTGTATTTCATAACTATGCTTACCTAATGCAGCGGTGCGTAATCTCGAGGGGAATTCACACTGAGCTGGCTGCTCATTCATCGAATATATAACCGTACAGGTAGTACAGGTGGCCCAGTTGATACTCATGTTCATATTGATGAGGAGCAGGGTGCAATCGTCAAGGATGCATGATCGTGTTGTTAAGAGTTGCTACGTGATTTTGCAGTTTAGGATTTGTTATAATGTATTTTGTTTCATATGCGATGTTATCTCATTTTATAGTTGTAAGTATTGAGACATTGGTTGGTATAAGTCATTATGGGCAGCCTCTTATATATTCTAAATGTAAATGCAATCTCCCTTTATGTTGATTTGTCCATTCTACGCTAAACTGCTAACTTTGAAGAAAAAGAAAAAAAATGTATACTCGAATTTGACCATCCTTTAAGGTTAACAGTCGGGCTTTTGGGAAACGAGTCATATACTTGGGTCCTGAAAACATGGGGCGTTACACAGGGTGTTATGTGGTTTTAACGCCCAATGGCGAATCAGTAACTCTCTCTCCACTTATAATTTACTTCCAAAATACTGCGTTCTTCATCATATCTTCACTTCTAATGTTTATCCAAGGGCTGGGAATAAGACTAATCTTACTCCCTACATGATGTATATTTTGCACTCTATTATATCTGGTATTTGCATTTGTCTTCCTTTGTTGATATCATGTATGCTTATTCAGTATCGTCTCCATCCTCGTGATGATTATATTCATTTTGCATTTCTTATGACTTCCCTTGCTTTGCGATTCAAAGTTCAAATTCATGCGATAGAAGCACCAGAGTCCGAGCTTCCATTTCATAATGCAAACTTGAATATGATGAAGCTAGAATTAAGACATGGGCAGCAAGGCGATCAGGAAACAGTTTCTGAAGAAGATGTCAACATAGACAACATATTTGCTAACTTGGAAGAATCTAGTGATACAAATTATTCAGACTTCCAGCCTTCACAATTCTCTGAGAGGTTGGAGAGCTTAGAGAAGAAGGTAAATGCATTGCATGTCTCCCAAGAATCATTACTTCAAACTCAAAAAAAATGAAGTACATAAAAAAGTACTTTCATTGATTTAATCAGAGTATAAAAATCAATAACCCTAAGATACCTGCACCATCCTCCTCTAATTCTGATTGATATACTCTTCTCCTTATTGTTGTAATGACCCGGAAAATTTCGTGCAAAGACCCGAATACTACCTCAATCCTTTAGAAGTTAAATGTGGGTTAATTAGCACTAAACTCGATTGCTTGTGAAATTAGCACCAATCACTTTAAATTTGATCTGCAAAACTCTAAACCTGTAGAATCGTTAGCGCTATATTACCCTAAAATCTAGGATTCAACGCTAAATCCAGTTGCTCTCGGGAGTACTTGAAAACTTTGTATCGGACCTGGACCGTGCGTCAAAAGTTCGATGGCGATGATCTTAGATAATTATGATTACCTTGTTGGGCTTGACAATCACCTCAAAAATCAAGTCCAGATGAAGTCCTGAGTCGATTTGCTTGAGTCCAGAGTAAAGAATATGAGAAAGGTGAGAAATTAAATATGAATTTATGAAATCTGAGTCGTGTCACTTGCACACCGATTTTAAGCAATCTGACAATTGGATTCTGACCCAAATTTACCCTCGGATCAGGGAAGATGGCCCGGGCATGTCATAGTGCCGGTGGACCTGATCGAGTTTTGGTGACTGTTGAATTAAGATTGGTCCACCATATGTAATCTGTAAATCTGATCGGTACAAAAACTCAGCTTGACCTAGATCTATAGTCAGTGAGCTTAAGTTCGACCAGATGTGGAAAAGGGACCACCAGAAGTGCTCCGTTGGACTGAAATAGACCCGATTTGGTTATAACCTAAGTATACCTTAGCCCTGGGGCTATTTTCATCAATTTTAGTCCTATATAAAGACCTTAAAACCTCACTCTCAAATTCCATACGAATTTCCTAAACCCTAGCTAGAACAGAGAGAGGAAGAGAGAAAGAAAGTGAGAGAGAAGTTGGTGAATCATCTTGAGATTCTTCCCTGTTTTTCTGCGTCCCTAAACCATCACTTCTGAATCGTTATTCCGACAATTTTAAGTTCATTCTTGGGTAAGTTAATCAAACCCTAACCTATTTTGGAGCTTAGAATAGTCTAAGTGTTGACGTAGCTCTTTTTATTCATGTCTTAGGTTATCTAGTCGCCGTTGATGAAGACTTATCGTCTGAATCTGATCTGTTGCGCACTTCTTGGTTTAAGGTGCGGACTATATTCATATAGGTTATGGTTTTCAAGGCTTTCAATGTCGATTAATGGTTTATTATTGTTGTAGGTGTAATTTCACATTCCAAATGCGATGTTTATATTGCGTTCCTGATATATATGAGCTATATTGAGATTTGTGTATTCCTTGTATATGTAGAAAGTATCGTATACGTATGAAATACGAACATGTGTTTGCCATGATTAATTGTCGTGTATTTGTGCTAGTTGCATGTGTATCAACTCCTTGGTGAAAGGAATTGTCCAAATGTGTGTTATCACCAACACATGTCATGTATGTTGGAATATGTAGTCTAAGTGTTTGTAGAAATGTCTGAATGATCAAGTGTATGATATATTATCTTATTTATGGGCATTGAGAAGAGATTCTCAACTATCTTGTTGATGTATATGATTTCTTACATGCAATTTACATTCTTTGTTGTTTAAATTCAGGCACTACTTATGTGTAAATCCATGTTAAGTTGATATTCATCAAATGCTCACATACTGTATGATTAGAATTGTTGATCCATTACCGTTTGAATTGCTAGTATGAATATCTGTTATACCTGAATGTGTTTGGGACATGAAATAGTCCAGGGAATCGGTAACAAACCTTGAGTTCGTGGCCGAGGTTATTTTCGCCACGTAGGACGTGTTTGACGAACCCGGGTCGTATTAGGGTTGTCGGTAGTGGTTTGGCCACACGGAGTGTTTGCGCACTCTATGTCGTATAACTCAACGTGCGCTCGTGCTAGTCGAGCTCGTCAAATAACCCGCTTGTCCCGGTGGATGTGCACCATGTATGGACGCTATTGTTTGAATCTAGGGTACCAAACTTACTAATGCAATCCCGTTAACCATTGTACCTTGATCCGCTAAGACTCATGAGCCGGGCATGGTGGTATGGGACACCGTGGTCAAGCTGTCGGCCTACGCTAGGGTGACGAGCCTCCCCGTAGTGACCAGTGAGCACACCAGACTCGTGAGCCGATTATGGTGGTATGGGACACTGTATTCGTGCTGTCGGCCTACATTGATTGGTGACGAGCCCTTTATAGTGACCTCGAGCATACCTTGATACTGCATTGAGGCGACGAGCTTTAGGGTAGTAATTAAGGTATAATAGGCATGCATTGATTGGTGACGAGCCCTTTGCAGCGACCTAAAACCATATAATTATATGAGATTGTCTAGGACTGATGACCCTAGAATGGATCACGTTTGGAAATTGATATGAGGAAGGTACCTTAGCTTCCCAATCCTACTGGATGAAAAGGACTAATAACAACTTGGTAATCATGTTCATGTACCGCATTACATGTGCTTTGGCGTCGTGGGCACTGCAGGAGGTTGTCATGCGTACCGTAAGATGAAGACGCTGAGGGAGTGCAGGCGAGAGCATGCATCATTTCTACATACATCTTCACATTAACAAGAGTAATTAGGACGTGTTTGACTGTATTGCCTTATCATTAATGCTTGATTGATTTGAAACATGTTAACTCTTACTGTATAGTTCCACTGAGTTGATCACTCACTCCCACATTTTGGGACGGTGTTTCAACACCAACCAGACTCTGTCTTAGATGCAGATGATGATGCGACCCCTGAGGCAGAGTAGGAGTATGAGGATGACGAGGATGCATTTTCTTTTATACAGTTCTCAAGCGGGTTCACGTGAGCCGTATCCTAATCTACGGGGATTCTGGGTTTTCTTTGTAATAAATGATTTCATTTTGATACTTATATTTTGAAAACAAACACTTGTAATTATGACCTGGCAGAGCATACATATCTCAGGAACTTACATAGCTATCCATATATATTTCTTTAAGTCTTCTGATTGCGTCTTTCACTTATCCCTGGATTATATTTACAGTTTAGCTTAATCTACTCCATGTTTTATGCACTCATACAGACAACATACATCCATCATTACATATGTTGCATAAGTGATGTTTTGAAACTCGGGAGCTAAGTTATGCTTGACCCCCGAATTTCAGGGCGTTACAATTGTGGAGTGTAATAAACTATTATTCTCTCCTACATACACTGCTTAATGTTTTTCTTTCTCAGAACATTTGGATATTTGTCTTATTTACATTTAGATGATTTTCTATCTAACATTTAAATGACTTCTTATCCTTATGTTATATGTTATTATGCTTGATTATCTAGTTGAATACTTCATTTATTTTTTTCTTCATTTGTCAACTTCTGACAAAAAGAGGGAGAAACTTCTAACAAAAGGGGGGTGAAAAGTTGTGGATAATATGAGCACAAGCATAACTCACTCTTTAACTTTGAATACATATATGAGCAACTGCACTCACATGCATAGATCATGTCGTATGGTTATATATTTTTGGAATGTGATTGGATTGTATGGATATCTATTTTATGTGATAAGTGCTCGGGGGAGTTACGAATGCTTGTTCTAAGGGGGAGTACCAAGATCCAAGATATAATATCACTGGTGGTGTACAGATATTACTTTGAACCATAGATCATACGAGTATGATGAGTCAGTAAGATGATGTAATATGTTATGATGAGTTGTATGTTTTTATGATTATTTTTTGTCATGAAATTGACAAAGGGGGAGATTTTAAGTGCTTATACTTAAGTACAATTAAGATTGTCAAATTTTGTAGTCCTGAAAGGAACACAAGCTTTCATGAAGATACACTTCGAAAACTCGTGAAGAACTATTATTGACTCGATTAAGCATCTCAGGGAAGACTCAATATCTCAAGGCATAAAAGGACATGATTCAAAGATCGAAACACTTCATATGAGTCAACCATCAAGTGGTATAACCTTAGACTGACCCTAAGTTAGGTGTATTTCATATAGCATTATAATGAATACAATTTCAAGTAAAATATACTCTAATTAGGCCAGCCCAACATCTGGTTCGGCTAACCTAACTACCTTCGGCTAACCCAACATAATTCGGGTAAGTTTACAGATTGACAAAGATTTTCCACAGTAAGTTCGGCCAGCCCAACCTTAGGTTCGACCAGCCGAACATGACCGTTTGGCCAGCCGAACCCTGTATTCGGCCAGCCAAATTTTTGAAAGACCTTATCCCGAAAAATCTGAGAGGCGTTGGAACGCAATCGTTGGAATTTGGCCATTCGAACCGACAATCGGACCAGTCGAATTTTCAAATCCTTTGGCTATAAATAGAAGCATTCTCTCATTCATTTCTACAACTAAAATTTGTGAGAAACCTCCTCAAAGAAAGAGAGAAAGCCAAGCCCTCCTTAAGTTATTTGTGCGGTAATTCTAATTTTCTATTAGCTTATTTTATTCTCTTTCTCAAGTTAGATTTCAGTTAGATTTAATTATTTTTTAAGAGAGTTATCTAAACTCTACTTGAGATTAAGAGAATAGAATTTGTAGCTATTAGGGTTTTGTTTCTATATTGAAAACACATTAAATCCCTATATTCCTTTTAGGTTAAACTCAACTCGGCTTCATCAATATCCCAAGAAAAAAGATCGCTACAACAATCAAGCTACAGTAACCTCTTCGACTCCCCATTTGAAGATGAGTACCGTATTTATATTCATTACATTTTGAGTTTTTCTGAAATGGCCTGGAAATCTCAGCAGGTTGTTTTGTGGTGATCCCGTAAAAATCACAAAGTGGGTTTTGTTATAATAGCCCGTGAAAATCACAAGAACTGTATAAGGTTATTAAGGTGACCCTTTGAAAATCTTGAAATAGTGAAAGTCAAAATTACAAGGGTAGTTATTTTGAGAGTGGAGTAGGTGTGGGTTTAAGCACTGAACCACTATAGCTCTTTTATGCATTGCGGTGATTATTTTTATTTTTTATATGTTTTCCTTATAATTAATTAACTTTTGCTAAGTTTGATATTTTGATTTCAAAGACGTCGTGAAATAAGGTTGTCCTACCTAAATCTTTTAAGTGAAGGTTATCCTACGAACTATTTGATATCAAGAATTCAAAACTCTAAGCAATTGAGTATAATCATTTTATTATTCCACATTGTATCGAAATATTTTGTATTGTCATATTCACCCCCCCTCTAGGACATCTATACCTCGTCCTTTCAAGGTGGTTGGTTGTAGGTTTTATGAGTGATAGGGCATGGAATGCATTGGACAAGGCCAAATTGCTGAGCAATAGTGATGGATAATATTGCTCGACCCCGACCTTGGTGTTCTTGCTTATCTCGATCATTCCTCCGGGGAAGGTCATGGCCGAGGATATAACTTTCCCAAGCATGGTACGATTGACCAGCCGAATATTAATCATTTAGCTCAAATTAGACGATGAGCCAACCTAGTCCACACATTTCTCCCTCTGAGAAAGGCATGAAGGTCTAGTTCTTCTTGGCCTTGTTCAGAATAAAGAAGGTCTAGAGATACTGCTCGACCGTGAGATTCTCCCGGAGAGAATTGTAATGTCTCGAATTTTTCCCAACTTGGAGATGGACGTCCTTGGGCAATGGGTCTATCATAACACCTTATCGACTTCTCAAAACTTAATCCTAAAGTCTCAAATCCCCTTTTAGCCCATTTCTTTTAAAAATCTCACCTTTCACCACCTTATTCTTCAAATTTTTCTAAGTACTTACATATTAGACATTAATCCTAAAATTTAAATGATGAAGAACAATACTTAAACTAAAATTTACTACAAATAGTAAAAATACAAATAAAATAGACTTTATACCAATAACCTGATGAAATCTCACAAAATAACTAAGTTATTTGGATATCTTAGCTTCGCCTGCCCCAAAATCATATATTGCACGTCGAATAACTTATTCCGATTTGCAAGATACACTCATTTCAATAATCGAGTGGTGAAATCACCATCAGGACCACCAGAGGGGCGTGGCACCACCGCCCGGTCGGCGGCGCGCCATCGGTGCACGAAATTTTGGTGGACCCTCGCTGCAATTTTCTGCATTTTTCGATCAACTTAAAAAAGTCATATCTCCCTCAATATAACTCTGATTTAGGTGATTCAAAATCTAGATTGAAGCTTGATAAGTCTAGTTTCATATAAAAATAAGTAAAAAATAAAATAAAAATTTTAATATACTTGAATCTAGGTTGATGTGACAACTATCTAAAAATTATTAGTTTGGATAGCTGCTACTTCTAGAATTTTTATAATTTTTATAGAACACGAAATCTAATGAAATCTGGTCGAGATAAAGTAGACTTGATGATAAAATATAAAAAATAATTAAAATAATATACTAACTAAAAGTGTCAAAAAAAGGACATAGAACTACCCTAGGACCTTATTCTGTCGTAATTAGGGCGGAATTTAGTTAAGTACTAAACTAAATAATTGGTGAATTTAACTCGAACCACCATTTCCACAAATGGCAAGACCTAAAATCATTAATACCATTGAATCAATGTCCCTTAAAAACTTAGGAGAAATCCCAAGAGCCTATCGCTCTTGGGAGTACATTAAAACTCCGTATCAGACCTAGACCGCACATCGAAGGTCTGATGACCGCGAAACTATGAGATTATGTCTATCCTATTGGGCTTGATAACCATCACGGGAATCGAGCCCAGATAGTATCCAAAAATGCACAACTTGAGCCCTGAGTGAAGTGTGTGAGAAACGCAAATATCTTTAGAAAATGTATTGAAACTTAAGTGAATTGGGTCATTCGCTTATGCACGAAATTGAGGATTTCAGAAAGTCTATTTCTGACCAAACTTTACCTATGGGAAAAGAAAATTTTCCTACACATATCTGTATACTTGTGGCCCCGATCGAATAAGTATGACCGTTGATCTAACACGGGTCCCCCACGGTCGATCAGTTAATCCAACCGCACTAAAATTCACATCATGGCATAGATCCATTGTCAGGGAACTTACCCTGTGACATATGTGAGTTGTGAACATTTTCCATGGGCCCTGTTTGTCAAAAACAGTCACCCTTTGGATAGAAACCAAGTATACCATGGCCCTGGGGCCATTTAAATCAGTTCTGGGCCTATATATAGCCCTTAAACCATCCCATATCTCTCCCATACGATTTTCTCCAAACCCTAGGAGAGAGAAGAGAGAAAAGAAGAGAAAAGAGTAAGGAGAGAAGAGAGAAACAGGGAGATCGTTGCTATGATTCTTTCTCGCTACTCCACGCACTGAATTACCTTTCCACTTCGCTACACAATCATTTTTGGCTTCGATTTGGGTAAGAAATCCTAACCCTAATCTTGATTTAGAGATCCAAATAGAGTAATCAATGAAATAGTTAACCTATTTCATTGTTTAGGTGCTCGACGTTCCATTTTCAGGAACGTAGGATTCGAACCGCGTCCGAATCGAGTATTCCGACGAAAGGTGCAGACTATAAACATTTAGGTTATGGTTTTCAATGCTTTCAATATCAGCTAATGATTTATGTCTGACTTGATTGCTACCATATCATCTTAAACACGTCGATTTCAATGTATTATACATGTATGAACTATGTTGAACAAATATACATCATATGTGTTTGTTGAAATGTTTGAATGAACAAGTAAACATGATTTGCATTTGCCATGACTATTAATCTTGGATTCATTGCTATTATATGCAGGACGATCTCTTTGTAGAAGGATTTGCTAAAATATATGCTATAACTAACTAGCCATGTATTTGGTATAGTGTAGTCTAAGTGTTTTAATGAATTGTCTGATTAAGAAATTATTGATGATTTGTACTTATTACAAGTATTAAGATAGTACTTTGCATTACCTTGTAAGTATGTATAATTTATTTCATGCAATCTTATTTGCCTCTGCGAAATTTATGGATGAAATGCAAGTGTTTGTCAACATGTTCAAGGTGTTTAACAAAATGATCAAATGAAGTATTTACCTGGATTGTTTGGCAAATATTGAAATGATTATCACATGCATTTATTTACTACATTTATGTAAGATTGGGGCTACAACGTAGTCCAGGCAATCGGTAACAGTCCCTATTCAGGTGGCGGAATTAGTCGCGTCACATTGGAAAAATTCGACAAATCCAGGTCGCACGAGGATTGTCGGTAATGGTTAAGCCACACGGGGTGCTTATGCGCCCCATGTCAATTAAATCGGTGTGCGCCTGTACTAATCGAACTTCCCTAACAAACTGATTGGCCTATTATATGTTCACCATATATGGACGCCACTACTTGAATCTAAGATACCCCCACCAGTGTAACAACCCATTTTAACCATGGTACCACGATCCTCTAAGACTCTGAGTCGGGCATGGTGGTATGGGACACCGTGGTCTAGCTATCAGCCTACGTTGGGGTGACGAGCCTCCCTATAGTGACTAGTGAGTAACCCAAACTCGTGAGTTAAATATGGTGGTATGGGACACCGTATTCGAGCTGTTGGCCTACACTAAGGTGACGAGCCTCTCCATAGTGACCTCAAGTATAAACTCTTGAATTTACCTATCCACTATTTTTCATTAGGGGTGATGCCCTATAACTTGCCTAATGTACGTGGTTAACTAGGATTGACAACCCTAGATAGATCCTCCGGTTTGGGTAAATGATATAAAGGGAGGTACCTTAGCTTTCCAAATCTGTTGTATAAATGAACCTAATTAAGTACTTGGCTAACACGACCATGACCGCATTTGCATGTGCTTTGGCGAGGAAGTGTATGTTTAGGGAGTTTGCCATGTGCGAATGGTTGATGGAGTCACTTTTGAGGGAGCTTTGTGCGAGGGCATGCATCATTACCGCACTCCATTTCTACATTAACAAGAGTAGTTAGGAAGTGATTGTTGTATTACTTTATCATTACTGCTTGATTAACTTGATAACATGTTAACCTTTGCTTTATAGTTCCACTAAATTAGCCAATCATTCCCACCTAGGATGGTGTTTTAAAACACCAACCAGACTCTGGTTTAGATGCAGGTGACAATGGAGTCTATACTATGGAGCAAGACTATATGAATGAGGAGGAGGAATTCTCCTGTGTCCAACTCCCAGGCAGGTCT